>NC_088235.1:113503542-113688542 GCF_036934945.1 Oncorhynchus masou masou
TTTTTTTATTTTACCTTTATTTTACTAGGCAAGTCAGTTAAACCTCTTGAAACTCCCCATCCCGGATCCGGGATTGTGACTAAGCCTCAGGCTCATTAGCATAACGCAACGTTAACGATTTCAGAAAATCGCAAATAAAATTAAAATAATGCGTTTGCTCTCAAGCTTAGCCTTTTCTTAACAACACTGTCATCTCAGATTTTCAAAATATGCTTTTGAACCATAGAAATTGACTAATTTGTGTAAGAGTATGCAAAGCTAGCATAGCATTTTGTGTAGCATGTAGCACGCAACATTTTCACAAAAGCCAGATAACCAAATAAATAAAATCATTTACCTTTGAAGAGCTTCTGATGTTTTCAATGAGGAGACTCCCAGCCACATACCAAATGCGCAGTGTTTCCTGAAAGCGTCTGTGTGTAGGAGAAATCGTTCCGTTTTCTACATTGCGCCTGGCTACCGAAACGAACCGAAAATGCAGTCACCTACAACGTGAAACTTTTTCCGGATTAACTACATAATATCGACCGAAACATGGCAAACGTTGTTTGGAATCAATCCTCAAGGTGTTTTTTCACATATCTCTTCATTGACATGCAGTTCGTGGAAGCTTGCTTCTCTCTCTGTGCCCCATGGAAAAATACTGGCAGGTGACTTTTGCGCACCAATTTCGGCGCAGGACACCGGGCGGACACGTGGTAAATGTGGTCTCTTATGGTCAATCTTCCAACGATCTGCCTACAAATACGTCACAATGCTGCAGACACCTTGGGGAAACGACAGAAAGGGCAGACTCATTCCTCTTGCGTTCACAGCCATATAAGGAGATCATGAAAGACAGAGCCTCAAAAATCCTTGTCATTTCCTGGATGCCAAGTCATCTTGGTTTTGCCTGAAGCTCACGTTAAAGGGCACGCACAGAGAAGATATTTGTATTTCTGGACACGTCAGAGTGTTTTCTTTCGAACAGTAGCAATTATATGCATAGTCGAGCATCTTTTTGTGACAAAATATCTTGTTTAAAACGGGAACGTTTTTCTTCCAAAAATGAAATAGCGCCACCATAAGTGTAAGAGGTTAAGAACAAATTCTTATTTTCAATAACTGCCTAGGAATAGTGGGTTAACTGCCTGTTCAGGGGCAGAACGACAGATTTGTACCTTGTCAGCTCGGGGATTTGAACTTGCAACCTTTCGATTACTAGTCCAATGCTCTAACCACTAGGCCACCCTGCCGCCCCATGGGGTTGACCTTGCCACTGTTTCATTCTGAGTTCATTCTATGTTGTGGCTGTGTAACTTTGTTGTTGTTGCTGTTGCTGTTGTTGTGTGTCTATGTTAGCTGTGGACTGTGTTGTAACTGTGTCTATGTTAGCTGTGGACTGTGGTGTAACTGTGTCTATGTTAGCTGTGGACTGTGGTGTAACTGTGTCTATGTTAGCTGTGGACTGTGTTGTAACTGTGTCTATGTTAGCTGTGGACTGTGGTGTAACAGTGTGTCTATGTTAGCTGTGGACTGTGGTGTAACTGTGTGTCTATGTTAGCTGTGGACTGTGTTGTAACTGTGTGTCTATTGTAGCTGTTTCTGTATCTGTGTCGTTGTTGTAACTGTGTTGTTGTTGTAACTGTGTCGGTGCTGTAATTGTGTTGTTGTTGTAACTGTATCGTTGCTGTAACTGTGTTGTTATTGTAACTGTGTCGTTGCTGTAACTGTGTCGTTGTTGTAACTGTGTCGTTGTTGTAACTGTGTCGTTGTTGTAACTGTGTCGTTGCTGTAACTGTGTCGTTTTGTAACTGTGTCGTTGCTGTAACTGTGTCGTTGCTGTAACTGTGTCGTTGCTGTAACTGTGTCGTTGCTGTACCTGTGTCGTTGCTGTACCTGTGTCGTTTTTGTAACTGTGTCGTTGCTGTAACTGTGTCGTTGCTGTAACTGTGTCGTTGCTGTACCTGTGTCGTTGCTGTACCTGTGCTGTAACTGTGTCGTTGCTGTACCTGTGTCGTTGCTGTACCTGTGCTGTAACTGTGTCATTGCTGTACCTGTGTCGTTGCTGTACCTGTGCTGTAACTGTGTCGTTGCTGTACCTGTGTCGTTGCTGTACCTGTGCTGTAACTGTGTCATTGCTGTGCCTGTGTCGTTGCTGTACCTGTGTCGTTGCTGTAACTGTGCTGTAACTGTGACATTGCTGTAACTGTGTCGGTGCTGTAACTGTGTCGGTGCTGTAACTGTGTCGTTGCTGTACCTGTGTCGTTGCTGTAACTGTGTCGGTGCTGTAACTGTGTCGGTGCTGTAACTGTGTCGTTGCTGTACCTGTGTCGTTGCTGTACCTGTGTTGTTGCTGTACCTGTGCTGTAACTGTGTCGTTGCTGTACCTGTGTCGTTGCTGTACCTGTGTCGTTGCTGTCCTGTGTCGTTGCTGTAACGGTGCTGTAACTGTGTTGTTGCTGTACCTGTGTTGTTGCTGTAACTGTGTCGTTGCTGTAACTGTGCTGTAACTGTGTCGTTGCTGTAACTGTGTCGTTGCTGTACCTGTGTCGTTGCTGTAACTGTGTCGTTGCTGTAACTGTGCTGTAACTGTGTCGTTGCTGTAACTGTGTTGTTGCTGTAACTGTGTCGTTGCTGTACCTGTGTCGTTGCTGTACCTGTGTCGTTGCTGTACCTGTGCTGTAACTGTGTCGTTGCTGTACCTCTGTCGTTGCTGTACCTGTGCTGTAACTGTGTCATTGCTGTACCTGTGTAGTTGCTGTACCTGTGTCGTTGCTGTAACTGTGCTGTAATTGTGACATTGCTCTAACTGTGTCGTTGCTGCAACTGTGTCGTTGCTGTACCTGTGTCGTTGCTGTAACTGTGTCATTGCTGTAACTGTGTCGTTGCTGTACCTGTGTCGTTGCTGTAACTGTGTCGTTGCTGTACCTGTGCTGTAACTGTGTCGTTGCTGTACCTGTGTCGTTGCTGTAACTGTGCTGTAACTGTGACATTGCTGTAACTGTGTCGGTGCTGTAACTGTGTCGGTGCTGTAACTGTGCCATTACTGTAACTGTGCTGTTGCTGTAACTGTGTTGTTGCTGTAACTGTGTCGTTGCTGTAACTGTGTCATTGCTGTACCTGTGTCGTTGCTGTAACTGTGTCGTTGCTGTAACTGTGTCGTTGCTGTACCTGTGTCGTTGCTGTACCTGTGTCGTTGCTGTACCTGTGTTGTTGCTGTACCTGTGCTGTAACTGTGTCGTTGCTGTACCTGTGCTGTAACTGTGTCATTGCTGTACCTGTGTCGTTGCTGTACCTGTGTCGTTGCTGTAACTGTGCTGTAACTGTGTCATTGCTGTAACTGTGTCGGTGCTGTACCTGTGTCGTTGCTGTAACTGTGTCGTTGCTGTAACTGTGCTGTAACTGTGCCGTTACGTTTCTATGTCTTCCAGACCTGGACTGTGGTCCCCCCCTGCAGGTGAAGCATGCAGAGCTCCAGTTCTCCTCTACGTCGCCAGGCTCCATGGCTCTGTACGTGTGCCACCCAGGGTACACCCCCATGCCCAGGGCCACCCAGAGCATCTGTGGGGGGCAGGGAGCCTGGAGCCAACCACCTGTCTGCCAGGGTCTGTATGCAGTAACACACGACATGGCACGTCTGTCTGTCTGTCTGTCTGTCTGTCTGTCTGTCTGTCTGTCTGTCATGAATACTACTAACATAGTGGTCTGTCTGTCTGTCTGTCTGTGGTCTTCTGGGTTCTTCATTAGTCTTTACTGTACCTATTCGGGGGGGGGGGGTTCTGCCTCCCGCTTGGTGCAGTGGTCTAAGGCTCTGCATCGCAGTGGTCTAAGGCTCTGCATCGCAGTGGTCTAAGGCTCTGCATCGCAGTGCTACCTGGGCCACTAGAGATCCTGGTTTGAGTCCAGGCTCTGGCACAGCCGGCCGCGACCGGGAGACCCATGAGGCGGCGCACAATTGGCCCAAAGTCGTCCAGGTTAGGGGAGTGTTTGGCCGGCAGCGCCTCCTGTGGCTGGCCAGGTGCAGTGCATGCTGACACGTCGCCAGGTGTACTGTGTTTCCTTCGACACATTGGTGCGGCTGGCGTCCGGGTTAAGTGGGCATTGTTTCAAGAAGCAGTGCGGCTTTGTTGGGTTGTGTTTCGGAGGACGCACGGCTCTCGACTTTCGCCTGTCCCGAGTCCGTACTGGAGTTGCATTGAGACAAGACTGGAACTACCAATTGGATACCACGAAATTAGGGAGAAAATGGGGTAAAAAAATATATCTATATATTTATTTTTTATTTGGGTGCTTATAAACAGTTACTTGGTGGTCTCTGCAGAGAGCTGAATGGGAAAGGCAGATATTGCATTGGCAGTTTCACTGTCAATCATATTTTAGAGGGAAATCTAATCTGTGTCCCAAACAGATCCTATTCCCTATATAGTGCACTACTTTATATACATAGATGGTACCGACAGACATGGCAGCTCTGCTTCTAGCTCCTAAGCAACTTTGCAGTATTTCTTTTTTTGTGTGTGTTATTTCTTACATTATTAGCACAGAACGTTTTATTTGTGTTATTACATACAGCCGGGAAATAACTTTTGTATATCAGAGCGACGGTAACTCACCAGCATTACAACCAGGAATACGACTTTCCTGAATCGTATCCTTTGTTCGTACCCCCAAGGGCATTTGAACTTATCCCAGAGGCT
Organism: Oncorhynchus masou masou; assembly: GCF_036934945.1. Classification (NCBI taxonomy): domain Eukaryota; kingdom Metazoa; phylum Chordata; class Actinopteri; order Salmoniformes; family Salmonidae; genus Oncorhynchus; species Oncorhynchus masou. Next base: position 113,508,222 of record NC_088235.1, read on the forward strand.
GCTCCAAGACACTGCCAGAGGAGAAGAGGTTCTTAAGAGTGGACTTCTAGTCCAACTCAGGAGGCAGGCACAACATCCACTGCTCCTGAGTATATTACTTGCAAATGTTCAGTCTCTGGATAATAAAGTAGACGAGCTCAGGCCGAGGATCTCCTTCCAGAGAGACATCTTGGACTGTAACATACTCTGTTTCACGGAATCATGGCTCTTTCCGGATATACTGTCCCTGTCCATACAGCCAGTTGGGTTCTCAGTACATCACGCAGACAGGAATAAAGAACTCTCCGGAAAAAGAAAGGCGTGGATCCATGTATCATGATTAACTACTCATGGTGTGATTGTGATAACATACAGAAACTCAAGTCTTTTTATTCACCCGAACTAGAATACCTCACAATCAAATGCCGACCGTATTACCTCCCGAGGTAATTCTCTTCTGTTGTAGTCACAGTCGTGTACATTCCCTCTCAAGCCGAAACCACGACAGCCCTCAAGGAACAACACTGGACTTTATGCAAACTGGAAACAACATGTCCTGAGGCCGCATTTATTGTAGCTGCGGATTTTAACAAAGACAATTTGAGGAAAATGCTACCGAAGTTCTATCAACACATTGACTGTAGTACTCGCTCAGGAAAATCACTTGATCACTGCTACTCACCTTTTCGACATGCCTTTTCAACACGCCTACAAGGCCCTCCCCTGCCCTCGAGATTAAGACTCCATTTTGCTCCTCCCTTCCTATAGGCAGAAACTCAAACAGGAAGTACCCATGCTAAGGTGTATTTAATGCTGGTCTGACCAATCGGAATCCATGCTTCAAGATTGTTTTGATCGTGCAGATTGGGATATGTTCTGGCTAGCCTCTGAGAATAATATTGACGTTTACACGGACCCGGTGACTGTTGTTGGGATGTTGTTCTCATGGTGACTATTAAAACCAACCCAAACCAGAAACCGTGGATAGATGGCAGCATTCGCGCAAAACTGATAAAGCGAAATGCCGAATTTAATCATGACAAGGTGACTGGGAATATGGCCAAGTACAAAGAGTGCAGTTAATCCCTCCGTAAGGCAATCAAAAAGGCAAAACATCAGTACAGAGACAAAGTGGAGTCACAATTCAATGGCACCATGAGACGTATGTGACAGAGTCTACAGACAATCACTGATAACAAAGGGGAAACCAGTCATGTCACAGTAACCGACGTCTTGCTCCCAGACAAGCTAAACACCTTCTTTGCCGGTTTTGAGGATACCACAGTGCCACCAAAGCGGAAAGCGCCCAAGAACTGTGGGCTCTCGTTCTCCGTGGCTAACGTGAGTAAGACATTTCAGTATGTTAACCATCGCAAGGCTGCCGGCCCAGTCGGCATCCCTAGCCGCGTCCTCAGAGCAAGGGCAGACCAGCTGGCTGGAGTGTTTACGGACATATTCAATCTCTCCCTATCCCAGTCTGCTGTCCCCACTTGCTTCAAGATGTCCACCATTGTTCCTGTACCCAAGAAAGCAAAGGTAACTGAACAAAATGACTATCGCCCCGTAGCACTCACTTCTGTCATCATCGTGCTTTGAGAGGCTAGTTAAGGATCATATCACCTCTACCTTACATGACACCCTAAACCCACTTCAGTTTGCTTATCACCCCAATAGATCCACAGACGATGCAATTGCCATCGCACTGCACACTGCCATATCCCGTCGGCGTACACATCACTGACAATCTGAAATGGTCCACCCACACAGACAGTGTGGCGAAGAAGGAGCAACAGCGTCTCTAAGACCCTCACAAACCTTTACAGATGAACCATCGAGAGGATCCTGTTGGGCTGTATCACCTCCTGGTACGGCAACTGCACCGCCCGCAACTGCAAGGCTCTCCCCAGGGTGGTACGCATCCCTGGGGGAACACTTCCTGCCCTCCTGGATACCAACAGCACCCGATGTCAAGGGAAGGTCAAAAAGATCATCAAGGACATCAAACACCCGAGCCACGGCCTGTTCACCCCGTTATCATTCAGAAGGCAAAGTCAGTACAGGTGCCTCAAAGCTGGGACCGAGAGACTGAAAAACAGCTTCTATCTCAAGGCCATCAGCCCGTTAAACAGCCATCACTAGCCGGCTTCCACCCAGTTATACAACCCTGCACCTTAGAGGCTGCTGCCCTATATACATAGACCTCGAATCACTGGTCACTTTAATAATGGAACACCACTCACATTAATAATGTTTACATACTGCTTTAATCATCTCATATGTATATACTGTATTCTATTCACCTGTATTCTAGTCAATGCCACTCCAACATTGCTCGTCCTAATATTTATATATTTCTTAATTCCATTCTTTTACTTTTTTGATTTAGTAAAGTCCAATGGGCCCTGGTCAAAAGTAGTGCACTAAATAGGGAATAGGGCTCTGATCTAAAGTAGTGCACTATATAGGGAATAGGGCTCTGGTCTAAAGTAGTGCACTATATAGGGAATAGGGTGCCATAGGGCTCTGGTCTAAAGTAGTGCACTATATAGGGAGTAGGGTTCCATAGGGCTCTGGTCAAAAGTAGTGAACTATATAGGGAATAGGGTTCCATTTGAGACTAATTTCTTAATCTCACACGGGCCTGTTTGGTTTAGCGTTCTCAAATGTTTGTTTGTTTATGTAGAGATCAGCGAGTGTTTACTTTACTGACTTTAGTGTCCCCATGAGGAAATTTTGTTGCAGTGTCATGTACATATTTAAAGTGGTGTTTAAATACAGAACAAAATGACAATACAACTTTCAGAACAGTTACATACTATGTATTCCTCCACAATCTCTATGTTCTGACCTCTGAGAGACGTTGCGGAGGCCACTTTAATTATGTAATCTTTATTCAAGTTTGTCCCCGCCCTGTCTGAACGGAGGAACATGTAGGAACAGGATGGTGAGGGTAGTTTCAGTAGAAACCGCTGTCAGACAAGTATAATTCAGCTGTATACTGCTTCTGCACCTACAGGTTTCTCCTCTATACTGCTTCTATACCTACAGGTTTCTCCTCTATACTACTTCTGCACCTACAGGTTTCTCCTCTATACTACTTCTGCACCTACAGGTTTCTCCTTTATACTGCTTCTATACCTACAGGTTTCTCCTCTATACTGCTTCTATACCTACAGGTTTCTCCTCTATACTGCTTCTATACCTACAGGTTTCTCGTCTATACTGCTTCTATACCTACAGGTTTCTCCTCTATACTGCTTCTGTACCTACAGGTTTCTCCTCTATACTGCTTCTATACCTACAGGTTTCTCCTCTATACTACTTCTGCACCTACAGGTTTCTCCTCTATACTACTTCTGCACCTATAGGTTTCTCCTCTATACTGTTTCTATACCTACAGGTTTCTCCTCTATACTGCTTCTATCCCTACAGGTTTCTCCTCTATACTGCTTCTATAACTACAGGTTTCTCCTCTATACTGCTTCTATACCTACAGGTGTCTCCTCTATACTGCTTCTATACGTACAGGTTTCTCCTCTATACTGCTTCTATACCTACAGGTTTCTCCTCTATACTACTTCTGCACCTACAGGTTTCTCCTCTATACTACTTCTGCACCTATAGGTTTCTCCTCTATACTACTTCTGCAACTATAGGTTTCTCCTCTATACTGTTTCTATACCTACAGGTTTCTCCTCTATACTGCTTCTATCCCTACAGGTTTCTCCTCTATACTGCTTCTATACCTACAGGTTTCTCCTCTATACTGCTTCTATACCTACAGGTTTCTCCTCTATACTGCTTCTATACCTACAGGTTTCACCTCTATACTGCTTCTATCCCTACAGGTTTCTCCTCTATACTGCTTCTATACCTACAGGTTTCTCCTCTATACTACTTCTGCACCTACAGGTTTCTCCTCTATACTACTTCTGCACCTATAGGTTTCTCCTCTATACTGCTTCTATACCTACAGGTTTCTCCTCTATACTGCTTCTATACCTACAGGTTTCTCCTCTATACTGCTTCTATACCTACAGGTTTCTCCTCTATACTGCTTCTATACCTACAGGTTTCTCCTCTATACTGCTTCTATACCTACAGGTTTCTCCTCTATACTGCTTCTATCCCTACAGGTTTCTCCTCTATACTGCTTCTATACCTATAGGTTTCTCCTCTATACTGCTTCTATACCTACAGGTTTCACCTCTATACTGCTTCTATCCCTACAGGTTTCTCCTCTATACTGCTTCTATACCTACAGGTTTCTCCTCTATACTGCTTCTATACCTACAGGTTTCTCCTCTATACTACTTCTGCACCTACAGGTTTCTCCTCTATACTACTTCTGCACCTATAGGTTTCTCCTCTAAACTGCTTCTATACCTACAGGTTTCTCCTCTATACTGCTTCTATACCTACAGGTTTCTCCTCTATACTGCTTCTATACCTACAGGTTTCTCCTCTATACTGCTTCTATCCCTACAGGTTTCTCCTCTATACTGCTTCTATACCTACAAGTTTCTCCTCTATACTGCTTCTATCCCTACAGGTTTCTCCTCTATATTGCTCCTGTACCTATAGGTTTCACCTCTATACTGCTTCTATACCTACAGGTTTCTCCTCTATACTGCTTCTATACCTACAGGTTTCTCCTCTATACTGCTTCTATCCCTACAGGTTTCACCTCTATACTGCTTCTATACCTACAGGTTTCACCTCTATACTGCTTCTATACCTACAGGTTTCTCCTCTATACTGCTTCTATACCTACAGGGTTCTCCTCTATACTGCTTCTATCCCTACAGGTTTCACCTCTATACTGCTTCTATCCCTACAGGTTTCACCTCTATACTGCTTCTATACCTACAGGTTTCTCCTCTATACTGCTTCTATACCTACAGGTTTCTCCTCTATACTGCTTCTATACCTACAGGTTTCTCCTCTATACTGCTTCTATACCTACAGGTTTCTCCTCTATACTGCTTTTGTACCTACAGGTTTCTCCTCTATACTGCTTCTATACCTACAGGTTTCTCCTCTATACTGCTTCTATACCTACAGGTTTCTCCTCTATACTGCTTCTATACCTACAGGTTTCTCCTCTATACTGCTTCTATACCTACAGGTTTCTCCTCTATACTGCTTCTGTACCTACAGGTTTCTCCTCTATACTGCTTCTATACCTACAGGTTTCTCCTCTATACTGCTTCTATACCTACAGGTTTCTCCTCTATACTGCTTCTATACCTACAGGTTTCTCCTCTATACTGCTTCTATACCTACAGGTTTACTGCAGGTAGACTACATCTCTCAAAGCTAAGTCTGTCTGTCTGTCTGTCTGGGAGGAATCAGTTAAATGTAATCTGATTACAAAAAGAACCCTGTAACTTTAATCATTTACGTTACCTCTTAAGAGGAATGTAATCAGATTACAAAAATAACCCTGTAACTTTAATCAGTTCCTCTTAAGAGGAATGTAATCAGATTACATTACTGACTATGGAGTAATCCACAAGTGGACAGGTTAACCAGCAGCTGTAACCGATTACATTTAGACAGTAACCTACCCAACCCTGTGTGTGTGTCTGCGCATTCTTGCGTAGGTGTGCATACGTGTGTATGTTCATAAGTGTGTGTGGGTGTGTGTGTGCGCGTTTTCCTCTCAGATATGGATGAGTGTCTGTCGGGGCCATGTAAACATGGAGGAACATGTGAGGACCAGCCGGGATCCTACTACTGCCACTGCCAACACGGCTTCAGAGGGCAAGACTGTGAAATAGGTACAACATTCACTCTAAGGGCGATATGTATCATGTATCCCTCCAGTTGTATTCCAGTTGTATCCCTCCAGCTGTATTCCAGTTGTATCCTTCCAGTTGTGTCCCTCCAGCTGTATTCCTGTTGTATCCCTCCAGCTGTATTCCAGTTGTATCCCTCCAGCTGTATTCCAGTTGTATCCTTCCAGTTGTATCCCTCCAGCTGTATTCCAGTTGTGTCCCTCCAGCTGTATTCCAGGTGTATCCATCCAGCTGTATTCCTGTTGTATCCCTCCAACTGTATTCCTGTTGTATCCCTCCAGCTGTATTCCTGTTGTATCCCTCCAGCTGTATTCCTGTTGTATCCCTCCAGCTGTATTCCTGTTGTATCCCTCCAGCTGTATTCCTGTTGTATCCCTCCAGCTGTATCCCTCCAGCTGTATTCCAGTTGTATCCCTCCAGCTGTATTCCTGTTGTATCCCTCCAGCTGTATTCCTGTTGTATCCCTCCAGCTGTATTCCAGTTGTATCCCTCCAGCTGTATTCCTGTTGTATCCCTCCAGCTGTATTCCTGCTGTATCCCTCCAGCTGTATTCCTGTTGTATCCCTCCAGCTGTATTGCCGTTGTATCCTTCCAGCTGGATCCCTCCAGCTGTATCCCTCCAGCTGTATTCCAGTTGTATCCCTCCTGTTGTATCCCTCCAGTTGTATCCCTCCAGCTGTATTCCAGTTGTATCCCTCCAGCTGTATTCCAGTTATATCCTTCCAGCTGTATTCCAGTTGTATCCCTCCAGCTGTATTCCAGTTGTATCCCTCCATCTGTATTCCAGTTGTATCCCTCCAGTTGTTTTCTAGTTTTATCCCTCCAGCTGTATTCCAGTTGTATCCCTCCAGCTGTATTACAGTTGTATCCCTCCAGATGTATTCCAGTTGTATCCATCCAGCTGTATCAACCCAGCTGTTTTCCAGTTGTATCCCTCCAGCTGTTTTCCTCCAGCTGTATTCCAGTTGTAGCCCTCCAGCTGTATCCCTCCAGCTGTTTTCCAGTTGTATCCCTCCAGCTGTATTCCAGATATATCCCTCCAGCTGTTTTCCAGTTGTATCCCTCCAGCTGTATCCCTCCAGCTGTATTCCAGTTGTATCCCTCCAGCTGTATTCCTGTTGTATCCCTCCAGCTGTATTCCTGTTGTATCCCTCCAGCTGTATTCCAGTTGTATCCCTCCAGCTGTATTCCAGTTGTATCCTTCCAGTTGTTTTCTAGTTTTATCCCTCCAGCTGTATTCCAGTTGTATCCCTCCAGCTGTATTACAGTTGTATCCCTCCAGATGTATTCCAGTTGTATCCATCCAGCTGTATCAACCCAGCTGTTTTCCAGTTGTATCCCTCCAGCTGTTTTCCTCCAGCTGTATTCCAGTTGTAGCCCTCCAGCTGTATCCCTCCAGCTGTTTTCCAGTTGTATCCCTCCAGCTGTATTCCAGTTATATCCCTCCAGCTGTTTTCCAGTTGTATCCCTCCAGCTGTATCCCTCCAGCTGTATTCCAGTTGTATCCCTCCAGCTGTATTCCTGTTGTATCCCTCCAGCTGTATTCCTGTTGTATCCCTCCAGCTGTATTCCAGTTGTATCCCTCCAGCTGTATTCCAGTTGTATCCCTCCAGCTGTATTTCAGTTGTATCCCTCCAGCTGTTTTCCAGTTGTATCCCTCCAGCTGTATCCCTCCAGCTGTATTCCAGTTGTATCCCTCCAGCTGTATTCCAGTTGTATCCTTCCAGTTGAATCCCTCCAGCTGTATTCCAGTTGTATCCCTCCAGCTGTATTCCAGTTGTATCCTTCCAGTTGTAACCCTCCAGCTGTATTCCAGTTGTATCCTTCCAGTTGTATCCCTCCAGTTGTATCACTCCAGCTGTATTCCAGTTGTATCCTTCCAGTTGTAACCCTCCAGCTGTATTCCAGTTGAATCCTTCCAGTTGTATCCCTCCAGCTGTATCCCTCCAGTTGTATCACTCCAGCTGAATTTCAGTTGTATCCCTCCAGCTGTATTCCTGTTGTGTCCCTCCAGCTGTATTTCAGTTGTATCCCTCCAGCTGTATTCCAGTTGTATCACTCCAGCTGCATCCCTCCAGCTGTATTCCAGTTGTATCCATCCAGCCTTATTCCAGTTGTATCCCTCCAGCTGTATTTCAGTTGTATCCCTCCAGCTGTATCAACCCAGCTGTTTTCCAGTTGTATCCCTCCAGCTGCATCCCTCCAGCTGTATTCCAGTTGTATCCATCCAGCCTTATTCCAGTTGTATCCCTCCAGCTGTATTTCAGCTGCATCCCTCCAGCTGTATTCCAGTTGTATCCTTCCAGCTGTATTCCAGTTGTATCCCTCCAGCTGTATTCCTGTTATATCCCTCCAGCTGTATTTCAGTTGTATCCCTCCAGCTGTATTCCAGTTGTATCCCTCCTGCTGTATTCCAGTTGTATCCCTCCAGCTGTATTCCTGTTGTATCCCTCCAGCTGTATTCCAGTTGTATCCCTCCAGTTGTATTCCAGTTGTATCCCTCCAGCTGCATCCCTCCAGCTGTATTCCAGTTGTATCCCTCCAGCCTTATTCCAGTTGTATCCCTCCAGCTGTATTCCAGCTGCATCCCTCCAGCTGTATTCCAGTTGTATCCCTCCAGCTGTTTTCCAGTTGTACCCCTCCAGCTGTATCCCTCCATCTGTATTCCAGTTGTATCCCTCCAGTTGTATCCCTCCAGCTGTATTCCAGCTGTATCCCTCCAGCTGTTTTCCAGTTGTATTCCTGTTGTATCCCTCCAGCTGTATCCCTCCAGCTGGATTCCAGTTGTATCCCTCCAGCTGTATTCCAGTTATATCCCTCCAGCTGTATTCCTGTTCTATCCCTCCAGCTGTATTCCAGTTGTATCCCTCCAGCTGTATTCCAGTTGTATCCCTCCAGTTTTATCCCTCCAGCTGTATTCCAGTTGTATCCCTCCAGCTGTATTCCAGTTGTATCCCTCCAGCTGTATTCCAGCTGTATCCCTCCAGCTGTATTCCTGTTGTATCCTTCCTGTCTCTGAGTGTGTTGTGTCTCCAGAGCAGGACAGATGTGAGTCCAGCCCCTGTTTGAACGGCGGTGTGTGTCGGGGCTCCAGGAACAACTACCTATGTGTGTGTAAAGAAGGGTTCTTGGGGGACCGCTGTCAGTCATGTGAGTAGAGCTATACCGGTCGAGTCTGAAATGGCACCCTATTCCCTCTATAGTGCACTACTTTTGACCAGGGCCCTATGGGTAGGAAATAGGGTGCCATTCAGTGGTGGCTGCTGAGGGGAGGACGGCTCATAATAATGGCTGGGACGGAGTGAATGGAACGGCGTCAAACCATGGAAACCATGGAAACCATGGAAACCATGGAAACCACGTGTTCGATGTATTTGATACCATTCCACCTGTTCTGCTCCAGCCATTACCACGAGCTTGTCCTCCCCAATTATGGTGCCACCAACCTCCTGTGGTGCGATTTTGGATACGGTCTCTTCTACTGTGGTGGTGGTGGTGGTAACAGAATAGCACATCATGGTGACAGATGGTCTCTGACTCCCCCTAGTGGAGAATCCCTGTGTACTGCAGCCATGTGGGAACAGAGGCCTCTGCCAGAGCGACAGGAAAGGGAACTACAGCTGTACTTGCAAAGTGGGTCACACAGGCAAGGACTGTGAGAAAGGTGAGAGTCAATCACGTTCAGCTATCCCATCGACTATCAATTATTTTATTGGTGTATCATTCAAGAAACCCATAAATTCAATAAATGTATCAATTAATCAATACCAAGTCTATTCTTTGTGGTAGAAATAACCAATGGTATTTTTTTATCACTGTTCCCAGACCTGTTGCCTCCCTCTGGTCTGCATGTACTACGGGTGGAGGAGGATGAGGTGGAGCTGCGCTGGGACCTGCCGGACCCCTCCTCTCAGAGCCTGGTCAGTTTAATTCATACATTTATTTTATTTAACCCATTGTGGTCAGAAGACCTCTTTCACCAGAGGGGTATATTACAAAGCTAGATCAATTAGTTAAGACAGATTACTTTGATAAACAATTCATTACAACATCGCTCATTTCATGGTGCTTATCTTTAGCAACAACAACAACAACGTCAGCTGGCTAACTCATTGATCCTTATTTGTAGTATAACCCTCAAAGGCACCGGTCATGAGTAGTGCACTATATAGGGAATAGGGTGTTAGGGCTCTGGTCTAAAGTAGTGCACTATATAGGGGATAGGGTGTTAGGGCTCTGGTCTAAAGTAGTGTACTATATAGGGAATAGGGCTCTGGTCTATAGTAGTGCACTACATAGGGAATAGGGCTCTGGTCTATAGTAGTGCACTATATAGGGAATAGGGCTCTGGTCTAAAGTCGTGCACTATATAGGGAATAGGGCTCTGGTAAGAAGTAGTGCACTATATAGGGAATAGGGCTCTGGTCTAAAGTAGTGCACTATATAGGGAATATAGCTCTGGTCAGAAGTAGTGCACTATATAGGGAATAGGGCTCTGGTCTAAAGTAGTGCACTATATAGGGAATAGGGCTCTGGTCAGAAGTAGTGCACTATATAGGGAATAGGCCTCTGGTCTAAAGTAGTGCACTATATAGGGAATAGGCCTCTGGTCTAAAGTAGTGCACTATATAGGGAATAGGGCTCTGGTCAGAAGTAGTGCACTATATAGGGAATAGGCCTCTGGTCTAAAGTAGTGCACTATATAGGGAATAGGGCTCTGGTCAGAAGTAGTGCACTATATAGGGAATAGGCCTCTGGTCTAAAGTAGTGCACTATATAGGGAATAGGGCTCTTGTCAGAAGTAGTGCACTATATAGGGAATAGGCCTCTGGTCTAAAGTAGTGCACTATATAGGGAATAGGCCTCTGGTCTAAAGTAGTGCACTATATAGGGAATAGGGCTCTGGTCAGAAGTAGTGCACTATATAGGGAATAGGGTGCCATCAAGGAAGCACCCTGAAACCTTGAACACTTGTTCATGGGTGTTGCACCTCCGTCACTCCGTCGCGTCGTTGCCATAGTTACTGCATCACCATGCTACAGATGCTGCAGCATATTGACGTCTTTCTGAAATCGGGGCTAATGACTGTTTCATCGTAATTAGACTATAGTGGCCTGGAAATATCATGATATTGTTAAAGTAGACAAATTTAGTAGAAAATAACGTTGTTATCATTGTGTTGTCGTCAAGTTTTTCTTTAGAGCGATGGCAATGTTCTCGTGAGCTACCAACGTTTTTCAGAAATAGCAAGCAATGCTAACGTTAGCTAGCTAAAATGTCGGTGCTCTCCCCTCAATCTTAGATAGTGGAGACAGAGGCCTCTACTGGCGATATTTGAAACTTGTAATTATGTTTTCAAGCCACAGTAAGTGCATTAGCACTTCAGACGAAATGTTCATGAGCACATATTGAGACTGTGTAGAAATCTCTGCTTCAGTCCTAAAAACAAACATGCAACCCATGGATAGGTCAGTGGCTTCGCTGTGACCTACGCCCCTCTGGGTCTCCCGGGCCGTGGCAGTGGAACCAGGAAGACTGACTTCCTGGACAAGAAGCTGTCCACCTATCAGCTGCAGGGCCTGGTGCCCGGCATGCTATACAACATCTCTACGTTCTCAGTGAAACGAAACACCAACAGCAACGATGTCAGCCAGCCAGCCATTGCTCTCATACGCACCCGTGAGTGGACTGTGAATGCTTCAGTACAGTGACGATGTGTGTGTGTGTGTGTGTGTGTGTGTGTGTGTGTGTGTGTGTGTGTGTGTGTGTGTGTGTGTGTGTGTGTGTGTGTGTGTGTGTGTGTGTGTGTGTGCATTAACTGACCTGTGAGTGCAGTAACTGACCTGTGTATCTCTCTCTGTGTGTGTGTGTGTGTGTGTGTGTGTGTGTGTGTGTGTGTGTGTGTGTGTGTGTGTGTGTGTGTGTGTGTACGTGTGTGTACGTGTGTGTGTGTGTACGTGTGGGTACACTGACCGGTGTGTCAGGGCCACGGCGGGTGGACCAGCTGCAGGTAGTCAACGTATCGTCCTCCCAGGTATGGCTGAGGTGGCTGGTTCAGGCTGCTCGTCATGCTACCGTCAGCCAGGTGCGCCTTTCCCTGGTCTCCTGGGACGGTAGTGGAGTTGCCACCGCTCTGCTCAACACCAGCACAATGGAATATGCCTTCAGGTTCTGCTCCATTCAACATTATTGTCACTAGTTTGGCAGTAGATTTGAGTGATTCTCAAAGTACTTAGTCTATCCACAGGGGTACTTGGAAAGACTCGTGAGATTATAGGCCTACTGGTCTAATGCCCATGAAGAGGTAGTCTGGGCAGAGCATGATGTATTTGGAGGTAGTGACCAAACAAAAAGGTGAAAAACCACTGACTTACATCCTGCAATACTGATTATGTCCACTGGGTGCCACTGTATCACTATCACTTAATATCACTTTCTATGGCATTGGTTCTCAACCTTTTTTAGTTACTGTACAACCAATTGAATTTTGCTCTGCCCGGAAGTAACCCCTCATGTGCATTTTACAAGTTAACCTATGGTCTCATGAATCTTCTCCAGTATGCCCTGTGGGTAGGCCCAATACCCCCAGGATACCCCTTGTTGGGAGCCGCTGTTCTTGGGCACTGTCTGCACTGCAATATACATTTCATCCAGTAGATGGCGTTGTGAAGCCAACGCTGATAAACATCCATAGACCAGAGCAGAATTGTTGTTGTTTTTTGACTGGGATTTCTATCTGTGCGTTTCTGTGTTTCTCCCCTCCAGCTCTCTGCTCCCTGGTCAGATGTACACAGTGGATGTTCTAACTCAGAGTGGTATCAGACCAGACGAGTCGCCCTCCACCAGTCACTCTGCTGGACCGCTGCAAGTCTGGACCAGTATGTCATCACATGTCTCATACATTAATCAATCCAAACATGTATTTTAAAAAGCCCTTTTTTAACAATCAACAATTTACAGATAACCAGCCAAGAGCAATGCAGAAGCAGAAACTCAATGAACTTCAGGAATTCGTTAAGCATCTGGAAACTTCCCCATCCTAACATGGATAGTCTTGTCCACCGTGCAGAGAGATTCATTAACCTGAGACAAGACACTTAAAGATGGCCACTCCAATTAGAAAATGTGATCAGGATCAACTGTCGGGATCAAATGTCAGGATCAGGATCAACTGTCAGGATCAGGATCAACTGTCAGGATCAGGATTAACTGTCAGGATCAGGATCAACTGTCACGATCAGGATCAACTGTCAAGATCAGGATCAACTGTCAAGATCAGGATCAACTGTCAGGATCAGGATTAACTGTCAGGATCAGGATTAACTGTCAGGATCAGGATCAACTGTCACGATCAGGATCAACTGTCAAGATCAGGATTAACTGTCAAGATCAGGATCAACTGTCAAGATCAGGATCAACTGTCACGATCAGGATCAACTGTCACGATCAGGATCAACTGTCAAGATCAGGATTAACTGTCAAGATCAGGATCAACTGTCAAGATCAGAATCAACTGTCACGATCAGGATCAACTGTCACGATCAGGATCAACTGTCAGGATCAACTGTCAGGATCAGGATCAACTGTCAGGATCAGGATTAACTGTCAAGATCAGGATCAACTGTCAAGATCAGAATCAACTGTCACGATCAGGATCAACTGTCACGATCAGGATCAACTGTTGGGGTCACGATCAACTGTCAGGATCAGGATAAACTGTCAGGATCAGGATCAACTGTCACGATCAACTGTCAGGAGCACGATCAACAGACAGGATCAGGATCAACGGTCAAGATCAGAATCAACTGTCACGATCAGGATCAACTGTCACGATCAGGATCAACTGTCACGATCAGGATCAACTGTCACGATCAGGATCAACTGTCACGATCAGGAACAACTGTCAGGATCAGGATCAACTGTCAGGATCAGGATCAACTGTCAGGATCAACTGTCAGGATCAGGATCAACTGTCAGGATCAGGATTAACTGTCAAGATCAGGATCAACTGTCAAGATCAGGATCAACTGTCAAGATCAGAATCAACTGTCACGATCAGGATCAACTGTCACGATCAGGATCAACTGTTGGAGTCACGATCAACTGTCAGGATCAGGATCAACTGTCAGGATCAGGATCAACTGTCACGATCAGGATAAACTGTCACGATCAACTGTCAGGATAAACTGTAAGGATCAGGATCAACTGTCAGGATCAACTGTCAGAATCAGGATCAACTGTCAAGTGCAGGATCAACTGTCACGATCAGGATTAACTGTCACAATCAACTGTCAGGATCAGGATCAACTGTCACGATCAACTATCAGGAGCACAATCAACTGTCAGGATCAGGATCAACGGTCAGGAATAACTGTCAGGATCACGATCAACTGTCAGGATCAGGATCAACTGTCATGATCAACTGTCAGGATCAGGATCAACTGTCAGGATCAGGATCAACTGTCAGGAGCAGGATCAACTGTCAGGATCAACTGTCAGGATCAGGATCAACTGTCACGATCAGGATCAACTGTCACGATCAGGAACAACTGTCAGGATCAGGATCAACTGTCAGGAGCACAATCAACTGTCAGGATCAGGATCAACTGTCAGGATCAACTGTCAGGATCAGGATCAACGGTCAGGAATAACTCTCAGGATCACGATCAACTATCAGGATCAGGATCAACTGTCAGGATCAACGGTCAGGATCACGATCAACTGTCAGGATCAACTGTCACGATCAGGATCACCTGTCAGAATCAACTGTCAGGATCAGGATCAACTGTCAGGATCAGGATCAACTGTCAGGATCAAGTGTCACGATCAGGATCAACTGTCAGGATCAGGATCAACTGACAGGATCAGGATCAACTGTCAGGATCAGGATCAACTGTCACGATCGGGATCAACTGTCAGGATCAACTGTCAGGATCAACTGTCAGGATCAGGATCAACTGTTAGGATCAACTGTCAGGATCAGGATCAACTGTCAGGATCAGGATCAACTGTCAGGAGCAGGATCAACTGTCAGGATCAGGATCAACTGTCACGATCGGGATCAACTGTCAGGATCAACTGTCAGGATCAGGATCAACTGTCAGGATCAGGGTCAACTGTCAGGAGCAGGATCACCTGTCAGGATCAGGATCAACTGTCACGATCGGGATCAACTGTCAGGATCAACTGTCAGGATCAACTGTCAGGATCAGGATCAACTGTTAGGATCAACTGTCAGGAGCAGGATCAACTGTCAGGATCAGGATCAACTGTCAGGATCAACTGTCAGGATCAGGA
The DNA here is from genome assembly GCF_036934945.1 of Oncorhynchus masou masou. Taxonomy (NCBI): domain Eukaryota; kingdom Metazoa; phylum Chordata; class Actinopteri; order Salmoniformes; family Salmonidae; genus Oncorhynchus; species Oncorhynchus masou. The sequence continues at coordinate 113,523,299 of NC_088235.1, forward strand.
TCAACTGTCAGGATCAACTGTCAGGATCAGGATCAACTGTCAGGATCAGGATCAACTGTCACGATCGGGATCAACTGTCAGGATCAACTGTCAGGATCAACTGTCACGATCAGGATCAACTGTCAGGATCAACTGTCAGGATCAACTGTCAGGATCACGATCAACTGTCACGATCAACTGTCAGGATCACAATCAACTGTCAGGATCCGGATCAACTGTCAGGATCAACTGTCAGTATCAGGATCAACTGTCAGGATCAGGATGAACTGTCAGGATCAGGATCAACTGTCACGATCAACTGTCAGGATCACAATCAACTGTCAGGATCCGGATCAACTGTCAGGATCAACTGTCAGTATCAGGATCAACTGTCACGATCAACTGTCAGGATCATGATTAACTGTCAGGATCAGGATCAACTGTCAGGATCAACTGTCACGATCAGGATCAACTGTCAGGATCAACTGTCAGGATCAGGATCAACTGTCAGGATCAGGATTAACTGTCAAGATCAGGATCAACTGTCAAGATCAGAATCAACTGTCACGATCAGGATCAACTGTCACGATCAGGATCAACTGTTGGGGTCACGATCAACTGTCAGGATCAGGATAAACTGTCAGGATCAGGATCAACTGTCACGATCAACTGTCAGGATCAGGATCAACGGTCAAGATCAGAATCAACTGTCACGATCAGGATCAACTGTCACGATCAGGATCAACTGTCACGATCAGGAACAACTGTCAGGATCAACAGACAGGATCAGGATCAACGGTCAAGATCAGAATCAACTGTCACGATCAGGATCAACTGTCACGATCAGGATCAACTGTCACGATCAGGAACAACTGTCAGGATCAGGATCAACTGTCAGGATCAGGATCAACTGTCAGGATCAACTGTCACGATCAGGATCAACTGTCAGGATCAACTGTCAGGATCAGGATCAACTGTCAGGATCAACAGACAGGATCAGGATCAACGGTCAAGATCAGAATCAACTGTCACGATCAGGATCAACTGTCACGATCAGGATCAACTGTCACGATCAGGAACAACTGTCAGGATCAGGATCAACTGTCAGGATCAACTGTCAGGATCAACTGTCAGGACCAGGATCAACTGTCAGGATCAACTGTCAGGATCAGGATCAACTGTCAGGATCAACTGTCAGGATCAGGATCAACTGTCAGGATCAGGATCAACTGTCAGGATCAACTGTCACGATCAGGATCAACTGTCAGGATCAACTGTCAGAATCAGGATCAACTGTCAAGTGCAGGATCAACTGTCACGATCAGGATTAACTGTCACAATCAACTGTCAGGATCAGGATCAACTGTCAGGAATAACTGTCAGGATCACGATCAACTGTCAGGATCAGGATCAACTGTCACGATCAACTGTCAGGAGCACAATCAACTGCCAGGATCAGGATCAACTGTCAGGATCAACTGTCAGGATCAGGATCAACTGTCAGGATCAGGATCAACTGTCACGATCAGGATCAACTGTCACGATCAGGAACAACTGTCAGGATCAGGATCAACTTTCAGGAGCACAATCAACTGTCAGGATCAGGATCAACTGTCAGGATCAACTGTCAGGATCAGGATCAACTGTCAGGATCAGGATCAACGGTCAGGAATAACTCTCAGGATCACGATCAACTATCAGGATCAGGATCAACTGTCAGGATCAACTGTCAGGATCACGATCAACTGTCAGGATCAACTGTCACGATCAGGATCACCTGTCAGAATCAACTGTCAGGATCAGGATCAACTGTCAGGATCAACTATCAGAATCACAATCAACTGTCAGGATCAGGATCAACTGTCAGGATCAGGATCAACTGTCACGATCAGGATCAACTGTCAGGATCAGGATCAACTGTCCGGATCAACTGTCAGGATCAGGATCAACTGTCAGGATCAACTGACAGGATCAGGATCAACTGTCAGGATCAGGATCAACTGTCAGGATCAACTGTCAGGATCAGGATCAACTGTCAGGATCAACTGACAGGATCAGGATCAACTGTCAGGATCAACTGTCAGGATCAGGATCAACTGTCCGGATCAACTGTCAGGATCAGGATCAACTGTCAGGATCAACTGACAGGATCAGGATCAACTGTCACGATCAGGATCAACTGTCAGGATCAGGATCAACTGACAGGATCAGGATCAACTGTCAGGATCAGGATCAACTGTCACGATCGGGATCAACTGTCAGGATCAACTGTCAGGATCAACTGTCAGGATCAGGATCAACTGTCAGGATCAACTGTCAGGATCAGGATCAACTGTCAGGATCAGGATCAACTGTCAGGAGCAGGATCAACTGTCAGGATCAAGTGTCACGATCAGGATCAACTGTCAGGATCAACTGTCAGGATCAACTGTCAGGATCACGATCAACTGACACGATCAACTGTCAGGATCACAATCAACTGTCAGGATCCGGATCAACTGTCAGGATCAACTGTCAGTATCAGGATCAACTGTCAGGATCAGGATGAACTGTCAGGATCATGATCAACTGTCAGTATCAGGATCAACTGTCACGATCAACTGTCAGGATCACGATTAACTGTCAGGATCAGAATCAACTGCCAGGATCAACTGTCAGGATCACAATCAACTGTCAGGATCAGGATCAACTGTCAGGATCAGGATCAACTGTCACAATCAGGATCAACTGTCAGGATCAGGATCAACTGTCAGGATCAGGATCAACTGTCACGATCAGGATCAACTGTCAGGATCAACTGTCAGGATAAACTGTCAGGATCAGGATCAACTGTCAGTATCAACTGTCAGAATCAGGATCAACTGTCAAGTGCAGGATCAACTGTCACGATCAACTGTCAGGATCACGATCAACTGTCATGATCAGAATCAACTGTCAGGATCAACTGTCAGGATCACAATCAACTGTCAAGATCACGATCAACTGTCAGGATCAGGATCAACTGTCAGGATCAACTGTCAGAATCAGGATCAACTGTCAAGTGCAGGATCAACTGTCACGATCAGGTATCAACTGTCAGGATCAACTGTCACGATCAGGATCAACTGTCAGGATCAGGATCAACTGTCAGGATCAACTGTCACGATCAGGATCAACTGTCAGGATCAGGATCAACTGTCAGGATCAGGATCAACTGTCAGGATCACGATCAACTGTCACGATCAACTGTCAGGATCACGATCAACTGTCAGGCTCAGAATCAACTGTCAGGATCAACTGTCAGGATCACAATCAACTGTCAGGATCACGATCAACTCTCAGGATCAAGATCAACTGTCAGGATCAAGATCAACTGTCAGGATCAGGATCAACTGTCAGGAGCAGGATCAACTGTCACGATCAACTGTCAGGATCAGAATTAACTGTCAGGATCAACAGTCAGGATCACAATCAACTGTCAGGATCACGATCAACTGTCAGGATCAGGAGCAACTGTCAGGATCACGATCAACTGTCACGATCAGGATCAACTGTCAGGATCAACTGTCAGGATCAACTGTCAGGATCAGGATCAACTGTCAGGATCAACTGTCAGGATCAGGATCAACTGGCAGGAGCAGGATCAACTGTCAGCATCAACTGTCAGGATCAGGATCAACTGTCAGGATCAGGATCAACTGTCAGGATCAGGATCAACTGTCAGGATCAACTGTCAGGATCAGGATCAACTGTCAGGATCAACTGTCACGATCAACTGTCACGATCACGATCAACTGTCAGGATCAACTGTCAGGATCAACTGTCAGGATCACGATCAACTGTCAGGATCAACTGTCACGATCAGGATCAACTGTCAGGATCAGGATCAACTGTCACGATCAGGATCAACTGTCACGATCAGGATCAACTGTCACGATCAGGATCAACTGTCACGATCAGGAACAACTGTCAGGATCAGGATCAACTGTCAGGATCAGGATCAACTGTCAGGATCAACTGTCAGGATCAGGATCAACTGTCAGGATCAGGATTAACTGTCAAGATCAGGATCAACTGTCAAGATCAGGATCAACTGTCAAGATCAGAATCAACTGTCACGATCAGGATCAACTGTCACGATCAGGATCAACTGTTGGAGTCACGATCAACTGTCAGGATCAGGATCAACTGTCAGGATCAGGATCAACTGTCACGATCAGGATAAACTGTCACGATCAACTGTCAGGATAAACTGTAAGGATCAGGATCAACTGTCAGGATCAACTGTCATAATCAGGATCAACTGTCAAGTGCAGGATCAACTGTCACGATCAGGATTAACTGTCACAATCAACTGTCAGGATCAGGATCAACTGTCACGATCAACTATCAGGAGCACAATCAACTGTCAGGATCAGGATCAACGGTCAGGAATAACTGTCAGGATCACGATCAACTGTCAGGATCAGGATCAACTGTCATGATCAACTGTCAGGATCAGGATCAACTGTCAGGATCAGGATCAACTGTCAGGAGCAGGATCAACTGTCAGGATCAACTGTCAGGATCAGGATCAACTGTCACGATCAGGATCAACTGTCACGATCAGGAACAACTGTCAGGATCAGGATCAACTGTCAGGAGCACAATCAACTGTCAGGATCAGGATCAACTGTCAGGATCAACTGTCAGGATCAGGATCAACGGTCAGGAATAACTCTCAGGATCACGATCAACTATCAGGATCAGGATCAACTGTCAGGATCAACGGTCAGGATCACGATCAACTGTCAGGATCAACTGTCACGATCAGGATCACCTGTCAGAATCAACTGTCAGGATCAGGATCAACTGTCAGGATCAGGATCAACTGTCAGGATCAAGTGTCACGATCAGGATCAACTGTCAGGATCAGGATCAACTGACAGGATCAGGATCAACTGTCAGGATCAGGATCAACTGTCACGATCGGGATCAACTGTCAGGATCAACTGTCAGGATCAACTGTCAGGATCAGGATCAACTGTTAGGATCAACTGTCAGGATCAGGATCAACTGTCAGGATCAGGATCAACTGTCAGGAGCAGGATCAACTGTCAGGATCAGGATCAACTGTCACGATCGGGATCAACTGTCAGGATCAACTGTCAGGATCAGGATCAACTGTCAGGATCAGGGTCAACTGTCAGGAGCAGGATCACCTGTCAGGATCAGGATCAACTGTCACGATCGGGATCAACTGTCAGGATCAACTGTCAGGATCAGGATCAACTGTCAGGATCAACTGTCAGGATCAGGATCAACTGTCAGGATCAACTGTCAGGATCAGGATCAACTGTCAGGATCAGGATCAACTGTCACGATCGGGATCAACTGTCAGGATCAACTGTCAGGATCAACTGTCACGATCAGGATCAACTGTCAGGATCAACTGTCAGGATCAACTGTCAGGATCACGATCAACTGTCACGATCAACTGTCAGGATCACAATCAACTGTCAGGATCCGGATCAACTGTCAGGATCAACTGTCAGTATCAGGATCAACTGTCAGGATCAGGATGAACTGTCAGGATCAGGATCAACTGTCACGATCAACTGTCAGGATCACAATCAACTGTCAGGATCCGGATCAACTGTCAGGATCAACTGTCAGTATCAGGATCAACTGTCACGATCAACTGTCAGGATCATGATTAACTGTCAGGATCAGGATCAACTGTCAGGATCAACTGTCACGATCAGGATCAACTGTCAGGATCAACTGTCAGGATCAGGATCAACTGTCAGGATCAGGATTAACTGTCAAGATCAGGATCAACTGTCAAGATCAGAATCAACTGTCACGATCAGGATCAACTGTCACGATCAGGATCAACTGTTGGGGTCACGATCAACTGTCAGGATCAGGATAAACTGTCAGGATCAGGATCAACTGTCACGATCAACTGTCAGGATCAGGATCAACGGTCAAGATCAGAATCAACTGTCACGATCAGGATCAACTGTCACGATCAGGATCAACTGTCACGATCAGGAACAACTGTCAGGATCAACAGACAGGATCAGGATCAACGGTCAAGATCAGAATCAACTGTCACGATCAGGATCAACTGTCACGATCAGGATCAACTGTCACGATCAGGAACAACTGTCAGGATCAGGATCAACTGTCAGGATCAGGATCAACTGTCAGGATCAACTGTCACGATCAGGATCAACTGTCAGGATCAACTGTCAGGATCAGGATCAACTGTCAGGATCAACAGACAGGATCAGGATCAACGGTCAAGATCAGAATCAACTGTCACGATCAGGATCAACTGTCACGATCAGGATCAACTGTCACGATCAGGAACAACTGTCAGGATCAGGATCAACTGTCAGGATCAACTGTCAGGATCAACTGTCAGGACCAGGATCAACTGTCAGGATCAACTGTCAGGATCAGGATCAACTGTCAGGATCAACTGTCAGGATCAGGATCAACTGTCAGGATCAGGATCAACTGTCAGGATCAACTGTCACGATCAGGATCAACTGTCAGGATCAACTGTCAGAATCAGGATCAACTGTCAAGTGCAGGATCAACTGTCACGATCAGGATTAACTGTCACAATCAACTGTCAGGATCAGGATCAACTGTCAGGAATAACTGTCAGGATCACGATCAACTGTCAGGATCAGGATCAACTGTCACGATCAACTGTCAGGAGCACAATCAACTGCCAGGATCAGGATCAACTGTCAGGATCAACTGTCAGGATCAGGATCAACTGTCAGGATCAGGATCAACTGTCACGATCAGGATCAACTGTCACGATCAGGAACAACTGTCAGGATCAGGATCAACTTTCAGGAGCACAATCAACTGTCAGGATCAGGATCAACTGTCAGGATCAACTGTCAGGATCAGGATCAACTGTCAGGATCAGGATCAACGGTCAGGAATAACTCTCAGGATCACGATCAACTATCAGGATCAGGATCAACTGTCAGGATCAACTGTCAGGATCACGATCAACTGTCAGGATCAACTGTCACGATCAGGATCACCTGTCAGAATCAACTGTCAGGATCAGGATCAACTGTCAGGATCAACTATCAGAATCACAATCAACTGTCAGGATCAGGATCAACTGTCAGGATCAGGATCAACTGTCACGATCAGGATCAACTGTCAGGATCAGGATCAACTGTCCGGATCAACTGTCAGGATCAGGATCAACTGTCAGGATCAACTGACAGGATCAGGATCAACTGTCAGGATCAGGATCAACTGTCAGGATCAACTGTCAGGATCAGGATCAACTGTCAGGATCAACTGACAGGATCAGGATCAACTGTCAGGATCAACTGTCAGGATCAGGATCAACTGTCCGGATCAACTGTCAGGATCAGGATCAACTGTCAGGATCAACTGACAGGATCAGGATCAACTGTCACGATCAGGATCAACTGTCAGGATCAGGATCAACTGACAGGATCAGGATCAACTGTCAGGATCAGGATCAACTGTCACGATCGGGATCAACTGTCAGGATCAACTGTCAGGATCAACTGTCAGGATCAGGATCAACTGTCAGGATCAACTGTCAGGATCAGGATCAACTGTCAGGATCAGGATCAACTGTCAGGAGCAGGATCAACTGTCAGGATCAAGTGTCACGATCAGGATCAACTGTCAGGATCAACTGTCAGGATCAACTGTCAGGATCACGATCAACTGACACGATCAACTGTCAGGATCACAATCAACTGTCAGGATCCGGATCAACTGTCAGGATCAACTGTCAGTATCAGGATCAACTGTCAGGATCAGGATGAACTGTCAGGATCATGATCAACTGTCAGTATCAGGATCAACTGTCACGATCAACTGTCAGGATCACGATTAACTGTCAGGATCAGAATCAACTGCCAGGATCAACTGTCAGGATCACAATCAACTGTCAGGATCAGGATCAACTGTCAGGATCAGGATCAACTGTCACAATCAGGATCAACTGTCAGGATCAGGATCAACTGTCAGGATCAGGATCAACTGTCACGATCAGGATCAACTGTCAGGATCAACTGTCAGGATAAACTGTCAGGATCAGGATCAACTGTCAGTATCAACTGTCAGAATCAGGATCAACTGTCAAGTGCAGGATCAACTGTCACGATCAACTGTCAGGATCACGATCAACTGTCATGATCAGAATCAACTGTCAGGATCAACTGTCAGGATCACAATCAACTGTCAAGATCACGATCAACTGTCAGGATCAGGATCAACTGTCAGGATCAACTGTCAGAATCAGGATCAACTGTCAAGTGCAGGATCAACTGTCACGATCAGGTATCAACTGTCAGGATCAACTGTCACGATCAGGATCAACTGTCAGGATCAGGATCAACTGTCAGGATCAACTGTCACGATCAGGATCAACTGTCAGGATCAGGATCAACTGTCAGGATCAGGATCAACTGTCAGGATCACGATCAACTGTCACGATCAACTGTCAGGATCACGATCAACTGTCAGGCTCAGAATCAACTGTCAGGATCAACTGTCAGGATCACAATCAACTGTCAGGATCACGATCAACTCTCAGGATCAAGATCAACTGTCAGGATCAAGATCAACTGTCAGGATCAGGATCAACTGTCAGGAGCAGGATCAACTGTCACGATCAACTGTCAGGATCAGAATTAACTGTCAGGATCAACAGTCAGGATCACAATCAACTGTCAGGATCACGATCAACTGTCAGGATCAGGAGCAACTGTCAGGATCACGATCAACTGTCACGATCAGGATCAACTGTCAGGATCAACTGTCAGGATCAACTGTCAGGATCAGGATCAACTGTCAGGATCAACTGTCAGGATCAGGATCAACTGGCAGGAGCAGGATCAACTGTCAGCATCAACTGTCAGGATCAGGATCAACTGTCAGGATCAGGATCAACTGTCAGGATCAGGATCAACTGTCAGGATCAACTGTCAGGATCAGGATCAACTGTCAGGATCAACTGTCACGATCAACTGTCACGATCACGATCAACTGTCAGGATCAACTGTCAGGATCAACTGTCAGGATCACGATCAACTGTCAGGATCAACTGTCACGATCAGGATCAACTGTCAGGATCAACTGTCAGGATCACAATCAACTGTCAGAATCACGATTAACTGTCAGGATCAGGATCAACTGTCAGGGTCAGGATCAACTGTCACGATCAGGATCAACTGTCAGGATCAACTGTCAGGGTCAACTGTCAGGATCAGGATCAACTGTCAGGATCAACTGTCAGGATCAGGATCAACTGTCAGGATCAGGACCAACTGTCAGGATAAACTGTCAGGATCAGGATCAACTGTCAGTATCAACTGTCAGAATCAGGATCAACTGTCAAGTGCAGGATCAACTGTCACGATCAACTGTCAGGATCACGATCAACTGTCAGGATCAGAATCAACTGTCAGGATCAACTGTCAGGATCAACTGTCAGAATCAGGATCAACTGTCAAGTGCAGGATCAACTGTCACGATCAGGTATCAACTGTCAGGATCAACTGTTACGATCAGGATCAACTGTCAGGATCAGGATCAACTGTCAGGATCAGGATCAACTGTCAGGATCAGGATCAACTGTCACGATCAACTGTCAGGATCACGATCAACTGTCAGGATCAGAATCAACTGTCAGGATCAACTGTCAGGATCACAATCAACTGTCAGGATCACGATCAACTGTCAGGATCAAGATCAACTGTCAGGATCAGGATCAACTGTCACGATCAGGATCAACTGTCAGGATCAACTGTCAGGATCAGGATCAACTGTCAGGATCAGGATCAACTGTCACGATCAACTGTCAGGATCACGATCAACTGTCAGGATCAGAATTAACTGTCAGGATCAACTGTCAGGATCACAATCAACTGTCAGGATCACGATCAACTGTCAGGATCAGGAGCAACTGTCAGGATCAGGATCAACTGTCACGATCAGGATCAACTGTCAGGATCAACTGTCAGGATCAGGATCAACTGTCAGGATCAACTGTCAGGATCAGGATCAACTGGCAGGATCAGGATCAACTGTCAGGATCAACTGTCAGGATCAACTGTCAGGATCAACTGTCAGGATCAGGATCAACTGTCAGGATCAACTGTCACGATCAACTGTCAGGATCACGATCAACTGTCAGGATCAACTGTCAGGATCAACTGTCAGGATCATGATCAACTGTCAGGATCAACTGTCAGGATCACGATCAACTGTCAGGATCAACTGTCAGGATCATGATCAACTGTCAGGATCAACTGTCAGGATCACGATCAACTGTCAGGATCAACTGTCAGGATCAACTGTCAGGATCAGGATCAACTGTCAGGATCAACTGTCACGATCAACTGTCAGGATCACGATCAACTGTCAGGATCAACTGTCAGGATCAACTGTCAGGATCATGATCAACTGTCAGGATCAACTGTCAGGATCACGATCAACTGTCAGGATCAACTGTCAGGATCATGATCAACTGTCAGGATCAACTGTCAGGATCACGATCAACTGTCAGGATCAACTGTCAGGATCAACTGTCAGGATCAGGATCAACTGTCAGGATCAACTGTCACGATCAACTGTCAGGATCAACTCTCAGGATCACGATCAGGATCATCATATCGGAATATTATTTTTGTGCTTGTTGACTGTAGCTGACACCAAAACCCAGCATTTTCCTTTATAGCTTGTTCTCCATCTTCTTTTGAAATAGTGAGCCAATTTATTTTCAGCACTTTTATTTCTACGACTGATCAAAACCTGGTTCTCATGGTTCTCTCTCTCTCTTGTCCCTCTGCAGCAGACAATGGTGAGCAATATGTTTGGAACATCGAATTGCAGGAAAAATCACATTCATAGGTTGCACCTCCGTCAGTCGGTCACGTCGTGCCATTGTATTGAACTGTCAGGATCAGCATCAACTGGCACGAAAAGGAAATTAAAATGTCTAAATAAAATGAAAACAAAAAACACTTTTGGCTATTTAAAGAACTGGTTGTAGATTATTAAATAATAATAATGAATAAACAATTTATAATAAATATACGAAAATAAATAAATAAAAGGTAGAAAAATGCATCAAACTTGAATAGCGATTTGGCCGCATCAACGTTCTTCTCATCTTTGTCCACTACAATGTTAAAACTTGTCCTTCGAGGACGTTCCCCTTGTCGGCTTCCTTTCACTGTCCTCTTTCTCCTCGACCTTTCCTTTTTACTTCTATGAAAAAGGCCAAGGCTTCTCTCTCGCTCTCTCCAGTTGGTAAATCGGTTTTAATTGTACATACCAGAGACCTTTGGCAATTATGTCAGACCCGTTCCAGATCCGAGACAAAAGTCTGAATTTTGGACCCAGATTTAAGAATTTTGGGGCCTGTTGGACCTCTAGTCACAAGTGTTTCTATCAGTATACAGACAGACTGTCCTCTCTGTGCCCCCCCTCCCTCCCTCCCTCTAGGACCCCTCCCCCCTCAGAACCTGTCTCTGTCCCATGTGACCTCCAACTCTGCCCTGGTGACGTGGGTTCCCCATCCCAGAAACCTGCCAGACGGCTTCGTGGTCAATGTGACGCGAGGCCTGAGCACCCGGAGTCGCTTCCTACCCAGTGGGAAGCTGCGAACATATACCCTGAGAGAGCTTTCCCCAGGACAACACTACCACCTCGTCCTCGTGGCTGTTAGGAACACAGGACAGGAACAGATTCACAGTGTACCACAACACCTGGCCTTCACCACATGTGAGTGCTCTGCTTCCAGACCGTTCTATAGACTACAGCTCTAACATACACTAACTCTTGAGATTTAGTGTTGAGATTTAGAGTTTTTGGGGCGGCAGGGTAACCTAGTGGTTAGAGCGTTGGACTAGTAACCGGAAGGTTGCAAGTTCAAACCCCCGAGCTGACAAGGTATAAATCTGTTGTTCTGCCCCTGAACAGACAGTTTAGGTAAAACAAAAAAATAAAAAAATAAAAATGTCACATTGTAATGCTCTGGGGACTTCTGCTTAGTGCCCAGAATGAGACTTCTACCATTCTAGGACTATCGTTTTGTCTGTTTCAGTCTGACAAGCTTTCCTTTAGCACTTCCTATGCAACTAACTTTAACTCTACCTGGACCAGTACCGATGGAGGAGCGATGGGGAGCGAGGACGAGGGAGAGACCGTTGGTTGGGGGAACCCCTGTGAGTCATACACTAGCCCCGTCTGAACCTCAGGACCTGGGGGTGACTGGAGACAGAGAGCACTCTGAAGAGATACCCAGGTGAGAGGAGGGAGGGAGGGAGGGAGGGAGGGAGGGAGGGAGGGAGGGAGGGAGGGAGGGAGGGAGGGAGAGATGCCCAGGTGAGAGGAGGGAGGGAGGGAGGAGGGAGGGAGGGAGGGAGGGAGGGAGGGAGGGAGGGAGGGAGGGAGGGAGGGAGGGAGGGAGGGAGGGAGGGAGGGAGGGAGGGAGGGAGGGATGCCCAGGTGAGAGGAGGAGGGAGGGAGGGAGGGAGGGAGGGAGGGAGGGAGGGAGGGGGAGGGGAGGGAGGGAGGGAGGGAGGGAGGGAGGGAGGGAGGGAGGGAGGGAGAGATGCCCAGGTGAGAGGAGGGAGGGAGGAGGGAGGGAGGGAGGGAGGGAGGGAGGGAGGGAGGGAGGGAGGGAGGGAGGTAGAGATGCCCAGGTGAGAGGAGGGAGGGAGGGAGGGAGGGAGGGAGGGAGGGAGGGAGGGAGGGAGGGAGGGAGGGAGGGAGGGAGGGAGGGGGAGGGAGGGAGGGAGGGAGGGAGGGAGGGAGGGAGGGATGCCCAGGTGAGAGGAGGGAGGGAGGGAGGGAGGGAGGGAGGGAGGGAGGGAGGGAGGGAGGGAGGGAGGGAGGGAGGGAGGGAGGGAGGGAGGGAGGGAGGGCTCTCTGAAGAGATGCCCAGGTGAGTGGAGGAGGAGGAGGTGGAGTGAGTGAGTGAGTGGTGAGTGAGTGAGTGAGTGAGTGAGGTGGTGAGTGAGGAGGTGGTGAGTGAGTGAGTGAGTGAGTGGAGTGAGTGAGTGAGTGAGTGAGTGAGTGAGTGAGTGAGTGAGTGAGTGAGTGAGTGAGAGAGAGAGAGATTGGCGGTAGGTGGTTAAGTTATCAAGGCTATGAGACAGTAGAGCGCAGTGTTGGGCACGTATTGTAGAAATTGTTCTTCCACTGCTAAGTTGTAAACGGACTATTTAATGCTAACTAGACAAGGTTGGTTCTCTCAGGCTCTGTCAATCTTGTCTCTCTCTAAAAGCTTCGGCCAACGTTTGTTCTCTTCCAGATACACAGAGCTGATTGATGGAAGGGGGAGGATAACAGCTAAGTTCACGAGCAGAAAGGTCATCAGACACCGCACCAGTAAGTAGTATCATAACCCCCATATATCATAATGCAAAACAGCCTCTTTAACAGTGATGATGATGGTGTGCCCTGACACAAGTAAGAACTTTGTGTAGAGTCAATATATCTCGCTCAATACCTCCTTAGAAACAGTTCATCATTTTTCTTTTTTTTTGCCTTGCAGAGCCTGAGCTTCCTATTCAGTTCCAGAAGATGGAGGAGACAACTAAGCAAATCGGCCTTGCACTAGAGAGGAAGGAGGAAGAGGAGGGGCCTGGTAGGTTCTCTACAGCAGGACAGAGAATCAATCCGAAATTGTCTGTAGGGTCCTGGTCAAATGTAGTGGACAATAAAGAGGGTGTCATTTGGGACGTGTGCAGCCTTAGTGAAACCCGAGCTGCTGGTTTTCTCTGCTTGGGGTCCTGACAACAGTATGCTGTGTTTCAGAGTCGTCCCGGGACTGCCAGAGCCTGCCCTGCCTGAACGGGGGTACGTGTGAGAAGGGGAGCGACTCATACATCTGCAATTGCGCAGCTGGGTTCAAGGGCAGGCAGTGTGAGCTGTGTAAGTTTATGTCTTTCTCCCTCTCCTCCCCACCACTTTCTCTTCAATGCATTTCCTGCCCCAAACACCCTCAGTCAGACTCATTCCTTTCCTAAAACCATCAATCACCAGAGAGGAGTGCCAAATTCCTCCCTCTCCCTCCCTCCCTTCCTCTCTGTCCCCCCCCCCCTCCCTCCTTATTTCTCTCCTCTCAGACAAAAACCCTTTCTCTCTGTCCTGTCTCTCCCTCCCACTCTGTCCTGTCTCTCCCTACTGCCCTCCCTATCTCTCTGTCCTGTCTCTCCCTACTGCCCTCCCTATCTCTCTGTCCTGTCTCTCCCTACTGCCCTCCCTATCTCTCTGTCCTGTCTCTCCCTACTGCCCTCCCTATCTCTCTGTCCTGTCTCTCCCTACCTATCTCTCTGTCCTGTCTCTCCCTACCTATCTCTCTGTCCTGTCTCTCCCTACCTATCTCTCTGTCCTGTCTCTCCCTACCTATCTCTCTGTCCTGTCTCTCCCTACCTATCTCTCTGTCCTGTCTCTCCCTACCTATCTCTGTGTCCTGTCTCTCCCTACCTATCTCTGTGTCCTGTCTCTCCCTCCCTATCTCTCTGTCCTGTCTCTCCCTCCCTATCTCTGTGTCCTGTCTCTCCCTACCTATCTCTCTGTCCTGTCTCTCCCTACCTATCTCTGTGTCCTGTCTCTCCCTACCTATCTCTGTGTCCTGTCTCTCCCTACCTATCTCTCTGTCCTGTCTCTCCCTACCTATCTCTCTGTCCTGTCTCTCCCTACCTATCTCTCTGTCCTGTCTCTCCCTACCTATCTCTCTGTCCTGTCTCTCCCTACCTATCTCTCTGTCCTGTCTCTCCCTACCTATCTCTCTGTCCTGTCTCTCCCTACCTATCTCTGTGTCCTGTCTCTCCCTCCCTAACTCTCTGTCCTGTCTCTCCCTACCTATCTCTCTGTCCTGTCTCTCCCTACCTATCTCTGTGTCCTGTCTCTCCCTACCTATCTCTGTCCTGTCTCTCCCTACCTATCTCTGTCCTGTCTCTCCCTCCCTATCTCTCTGTCCTGTCTCTCCCTACCTATCTCTCTGTCCTGTCTCTCCCTCCCTATCTCTCTGTCCTGTCTCTCCCTACCTATCTCTCTGTCCTGTCTCTCCCTACCTATCTCTGTGTCCTGTCTCTCCCTCCCTATCTCTCTGTCCTGTCTCTCCCTACCTATCTCTGTGTCCTGTCTCTCCCTACCTATCTCTGTGTCCTGTCTCTCCCTACCTATCTCTCTGTCCTGTCTCTCCCTACCGCCCTCCCTATCTCTCTGTCCTCCCCCCCTCCCTCCTTATTTCTCTCCTCTCAGACAAAAACCCTTTATTTCTGTCCTCACTCTCTCTCTCTCACTCCCTCCTTATCTCTCTCTCTCCCCCCTATCGCTCTATTCTCTCTCTCTCCCTTCCTGTCACTCTGTGCTCTCTTCCTCCCGATCTTTCTGTCCTATATCTCTCTGTCCTCTCTCAATTCAATTCAATTCAAGAGGCTTTATTGGCATGGGAAGCATGTGTTAACATTGCCAAATCAAGTGAAGTAGATAATAAACAAAAGTGAAATAAACAATAAAAATGAACAGTAAACATTACACATACAGAAGTTTCAAAACAATAAAGACATTACAAATGCCATATTATATATACAGTGTTGTAACAATGTACAAATAGTTAAAGTACACAAGGGGCAATAAATAAGCATAAATATGGGTTGTATTTACAATGGTGTTTGTTCTTCACTGGTTGCCTTTTTCTTGTGGCAACAGGTCACTAATCTTGCTGCTGTGATGTCACACTGGAATTTCACCCAGTAGATATGGGAGTTTATCAAAATCGGGTTTGTTTTTGAATTCTTTGTGGATCTGTATAATCTGAGGGAAATATGTGTCTCTAATATGGTCATACGTTGGGCAGGAGGTTAGGAAGTGCAGCTCAGTTTCCACTTCATTTTGTGGGCAGTGAGCACATAGCCCGTCTTCTCTTGAGAGCCATGTCTGCCTACAACTGCCTTTCTCAATAGCAAGGCTATGCCCACTGAGTCTGCACATAGCCTGTCTACTCCTGAGAGCCAGTAGCAAGTCTTTGTTCACTGAGTCTGTACATAGTCAAAGCTTTCCTTAAGTTTGGGTCAGTCACAGTGTTCAAGTATTCTGCCATTGTGTACTCTGTTTAGGGCCAAACAGTATTCTAGTTTTTTTGTTAATTCTTTCCAATGTGTCAAGTAATTATATTTTTGTTTTCTCATGATTTGGTTGGGTCTAATTGTGTTACTGTCCTGGGGCTCTATGTGGTCTGTTTGTGAACAGAGCCCCAGGACCAGCTTGCTTAGGGTACTCTTCTCCAGGTTCATCTCTCTGTAGGTTATGGCTTTGTTATGGAAGGTTTGGGAATCGCTTCCTTTTAGGTGGTTGTAGAATGTCTCTTTTCTGATATATATATATATATGTTGAAGAGGGTGGGGCTTAAGCTGCATCCCTGTCTCACCCCATTTACTGTCAGGGCCCAGGTCTGGCAGAATCTGTGCAGAATCTGTGCAGAATCTGTGTTTTTCCCCCAACACCACTTTCCCATCATTTGTATAGCAGACTCTCATGCCAAATGGAGTCAAAAGCTTTTTTTGAAGTCAACAAAGACTTTGCCTTTGTTTTGGTTTGTTTGTGTGTCAATTAGGGTGTGCAGGGTGACTACGTGGTCTGTCATACGGTAATTTGACATTTGCTCAGTACATTGTTTTCACTGAGGAAATAAACTAGTCTGCTGTTAATGATGACGCAGAGGATTTTCCCAAGGTTGCTGTTGGTAATTGGGGTCAAATTTGGGGTGATCAGTCCTTGGTTCCAAATATTGGGGAAGATGCCAGAGCTGAGGATGATGTTAAAGAGTTTAAGTATTGCCAATTGGAATTTGTGGTCTGTATATTTTATAATTTCATTGAGGATATTATCAACCCCACAGGCCTTTTTGGTTTGAAGGGTTTGTATTTTGTCCTGTAGTTCATTCAATGTAATTGGAGAATCCAGTGGGTTCTGGTAGTCTTTAATAGTTGATTCAAAGTTTTGTATTTGATCATGTATATGTTTTTTGCTCTTTGTTATAGGGCCAAAAGTATTAGAGAAGTGGGTCATCCACACATCACTGTTTTGATAGATAACTCTTCGTGTTGTTGTTTGTTTAGTGTTTTCCAATTTTCCCAGAAGTGGTTAGATTCTATGGATTCTTCAGTTACATTGAGCTGATTTCTGATGTGCTGTTCCTTCTTTTTCCATAGTGTATTTCTGTATTGTTTTAGTGATTCACCATAGTGAAGGCGTATGCTCAGGTTTTCTGGGTCTCAATGTTTTTGGTTGGATAGGTTTCTCAATTTCTTTCTTAGGTTTTTGCATTCTTCATCAAACCATTTGTCATTGTTGTTAATTTTCTTCGGTTATCTGTGTGAAACGTTTTTTTGATAGGGAAGCTGAGAGGTCAAATATACTGTTAAGTTTTTTACTGACAAGTTTACACCTTCAATATTACAGTGGAACGTTTTGTCCAGGAAGTTGTCTAAAAGGGATTGAATTGGTTGTTGCCTAATTGTTTTTATGGTGGGTTTCCACACTACTTTCCTTCCATCTATAGCATGTCTTAATATTATCCAGTTCCTTTGGCGTTGATGCCTAATGATTGAGTATTGCTCTGTTCAATACCTTCCTCTCTGCCTCCCTTCTTCCTCTCTTCCTCCTTCCATACCTTCCTCTCCCCCTTCCTCCGCCCTCTCTCCTCAGTCCCTCATCTCACATTTAACAGCCTTGTAACTGTTGCTTCCTCTGGTCCAAAGATTCTCCGTGTTTTAATACCTTTCTCTCTGTTTATCTTTGTCTTTGCCCCGACTGCAGTCTGCCAACGATTGCCCCACCCGTGTACCCGCCTCTACTCTGAAACAAAGAGCATGCCCGTCTGGGTGGGTGAAGTCTGCCATTACCTGTGAGTGTCAAACAGAGGACAACAGTGATGTTTGTACCTGTCAGGATTGATGTCACCCTCAATCTCGGTATACTGAAGCCTTTACAGATACATATAGTATAGACTGTGTAATAGTAGTATCAGTAGTACTAGACTAGTAGCAGTAGTTGTAGTAGTAGTAGTAGTAGTAATAGCATCATCAGTCATAGTAGTAGTAGCATGAGTAGTAGTAGAAGCGGTAGTAGCAGCAGTAGTAGCAGCAGCAGAAGTAGTAGCAGTAGTAGTAGTAGTGTTACCTGTGAGTGTCAAACATTTAGGAGTACACCACATCAGTCATTGGCTTCATCAATAAGTGCATCGATGACGTCCCCACAGTGACCGTACGTACATACCCCATCCAGAAGCCATAGAATACAGGCAACATCCGCACTGAGCTAAAGTCAAGAGCTGCCACTTTCAAGGAGTGGGACTCTAACCCGGAAGCTTATAAGAAATCCCGCTACGCCATCCAACGAACCATCAAATAGGCAAAGCATCAATACAGGACTAAGACCGAAACGTACTATACCGGCTCTGACACTCGTCGGATGTGGCAGGGCTTGGAAACCATTACAGACTATAAAGGGAAGCACAGCCGAGAGCTGCCCAGTGACAAGAGCCTACCAGACAAGCTAAACTACTTCTATGCTCGCTTTGAGGCAAATAACACTGAAACATGCATGAGAGCACCAGCTGTTCCGGAAGACTGTGCGATCACTTTCTCTGCTGCCGATGTGAGTAAGACAGGTCAACATTCACAAGGCCGCTGGACCAGACGGATTACCAGGATGTGTACTGCGAGCATGCGCTGACCAACTGGCAAGGGTCTTCACTGACATTTTCAATCTCTCCCTGTCCGAGTCTGTAATACCATGTTTCAAGCAGACCACCGTAGTCCCTGTGCCAAAGAACACTAAGGTAACCTGCCTAAATGACTAGCGACCCATAGCACTCACGACTGTAGCCAAGAAATGCTTTAAAAGGCTGGTCATGGCTCATATCAACACCATTATCCCAGAAACCCTACACCCACTCCAATTTGCATACTGCACAAACAGATCCACAAATGATGCAATCTCTATATCACTTCACACTGCCCTTTCCCACCTGGACAAAAGGAACACCTATGTGAGAATGCTGTTCATTGACTACAGCTCAGTGTTCAACAGCATAGTGCCCTCAAAGCTCATCACTAAGCTAAGGACCCTGGGACTAAACACCTTCCTCTGCAACTGGATCCTGGACTTCCTGATGGGCCGCCCCCAGGTGGTAAGGGTAGGTAACAACACATCCACCACACTGATCCTCAACACTGGGGCCCCTCAGGGGTGCGTGCTCAGCCCCCTCCTGTACTCCCTGTTCACCCATGACTGCACGGCCAGGCACGACTCCAACACCATCATTAAGCTTGCCGATGACACAACAGTGGTAGGCCTGATCACCGACAACGACGAGACAGCCTATAGGGAGGAGATCAGAGATCTGACCGTGTGGTGCCAGGATAACAACCTCTCCCTCAACATAATCAAGATAAAGTAGATGATTGTGGACTACAGGAAAAGGAGGACCCTGAGCATGCCCCCATTCTCATCCACAGGGCTGTAGTGGAACAGGTTGAGAGCTTCAAGTTCCTTGGCGTCCACATCACCAACAAACTAACATGGTCCAATCGTCGTGAAGAGGCAACTTTAAAACCTATTCCCCCTCAGGAGACTGAAAAGATGGGTCCTCAGATCCTCAAAAGGTTTTTCAGCTGCACCATCGAGAGCATCTTGACGGGTTCCATCACTGCCTGGTATCGCAACTGATCGGCCTCCGACCGCAAGGTGCTACAAAGGTTTGTGCATACGGCTCAATACATCACTCTGGGGACAAGCTTCCTGCCATCCAGGACCTCTATACCAGGATTTGTCAGAGGAATGCCCTAAAAATTGTCAAAAACTCCATCCACTCTAGTCATAGACGGTTCTCTCTGCTACTGCACGGCAAGTAGTACCGGAGCGCCAAGTCGAGGTCCAAGAGGCTTCTAAACAGCTTCTACCCCCAAGTCATAAGACTCCTGAACAGCTGATCAAATGGCTACAAGGACTGTTTGAATTGCCGCCCCTCCCCCCACCACCAACTTCTACACTGCTGCTACTCTCTGTTAATATCTACGCATAGTTACTTTAATAACTCTAACTACATGTACATATTACCTCGGCACCGGTGCCCAAGCAACATTGACTCTGTACCGGTACCCCCCTGTATATAGCCTCCACATTGACTCTGTACTGGTACCCCCTGTATATAGCCTCCACATTGACTCTGTACTGGTACCCCCTGTATATAGCCTCCACATTGACTCTGTACTGGTACCCCATGTATATAGCCTCCACATTGACTCTGTACCGGTACCCCCCTGTATATAGCCTCCACATTGACTCTGTACCGGTACCCCCCTGTATATAGCCTCCACATTGACTCTGTACCGTAATAACCTGTATATAGCCTAAACATTGACTCTGTACCGTAATACCCTGTATATAGCCTCCACATTGACTCTGTACCGTAATACCCTGTATATAGCCTCCACATTGACTCTGTACCGTAATACCCTGTATATAGCCTCCATGTTGACTCTGTACCGTAATACCCTGTATATAGCCTCCACATTGACTCTGTACCGTAATACCCTGTATATCGCCTCCACATTGACTCTGTACCGTAATACCCTGTATATAGCCTCCATAATGACTCTGTACCGTAATACCCTGTATATAGCCTCCACATTGACTCTGTACCAGTACACCCTGTATATAGCCTCCACATTGACTTTGTACCGTAATTCCCCGTATATAGCCTCCATGTTGACTCTGTACCGTAATACCCTGTATATAGCCTCCACATCGACTCTGTACCATAACACCCTGTATATAGCCTCCACATTGACTCTGTACCGTAATACCCTGTATATAGCCCAGCTATTGTTATTTACTGCTCCTCTTTTTTTGTTATTATATTTGTTATTCTTACCTTTTTTGGGGGGGGGGGTTCTGAAAACTGCATTTTTGTTTAAAGGGCATGTAAGTAAGCATTTCACTGTGAGGTATACTACACCTGTTGTATTCAGCAGTTCACTGTAAGGTCTAATACACCTGTTGTATTCAACATTTCACTGTAAGGTCTACACCTGTTGTATTCAGCATTTCACTGTAAAGTCTACTACACCTGTTGTATTTAGCAGTTCACTGTAAGGCCTACCTACACCTGTTGTATTCAGCAGTTCACTGTAAGATCTACTACACCTGTTGTATTCAGCAGTTCACTGTGAGGTCTACTACACCTGTTGATTTCAGCATTTCACTGTAAGGTCTACTATACCTGTTGTATTCAGCATTTCACTGTGAGGTCTTCCTACACCTGTTGTATTCAGCATTTCACTGTCAGGTCTACTACACCTGTTGTATTCAGCAGTTCAATGTAAGGTCTACTACACCTGTTGTATTCAGCATTTCACTGTAAGGTCTACTACACCTGTTGTATTCAGCAGTTCAATGTAAGGTCTACTACACCTGTTGTACTCAGCATTTCACTGTAAGGTCTACTACACCTGTTGTATTCAGCAGTTCACTGTAAGGTCTACTACACCTGTTGTATTCAGCAGTTCACTGTAAGGTCTACTACACCTGTCGTATTCAGAATTTCACTGTAAGGTCTACTACACCTGTCGTATTCAGCATTTCACTGTAAGGTCTACTACACCTGTTGTATTCAGCATTTCACTGTAAGATCTACTACACCTGTTGTATTCAGCATTTCACTGTAAGGTCTACTACACCTGTTGTATTCAGCATTTCACTGTAAGGTCTACTACACCTGTTGTGTTCAGTGCATGTGATTAATACAAGTTGATTTGATTTGTGCTCCCCAGGTACAAAAGGACGTTTAAAGTGCAGCAGGATGTTTGTTATCGAGAGATCTGTGAACCACCGCTGCCCAAGAAAAGTCCCAGTGAGTTACACCAACGTGAATAGAGGATATTACTGTACTGAAGAAAGTCATTCAAATATAATAACAATCCGCTTGTTTTCTCTTGTTTCAACAGACAGAAGAACCAACAGCCAATCATAATGGTTCTGTGATACATGTCAAATTGTATTTGTCACATGCCTCCCATACAACAGGTGTAGATAGACCCTACAGTGAAATGCTGACTGACCAGCCCTTAACCAACAGGTGTATATAGACCCTACAGTGAAATGCTGACTGACCAGCCCTTAACCAACAGGTGTAGATAGACCTCACTGTGAAATGCTGACTGACCAGCCCTTAACCAACAGGTGTAGATAGACCTCACAGTGAAATGCTGACTGACCAGCCCTTAACCAACAGGTGTAGATAGACCCTACAGTGAAATGCTGACTGACCAGCCCTTAACCAACAGGTGTAGATAAACCTCACAGTGATATGCTGACTGACCAGCCCTTAACCAACAGGTGTAGATAAACCTCACTGTGAAATGCTGACTGACCAGCCCTTAACCAACAGGTGTAGATAGACCTCACAGTGAAATGCTGACTGACCAGCCCTTAATCAACAGGTGTATATAGACCCTACAGTGAAATGCTGACTGACCAGCCCTTAACCAACAGGTGTAGACCTCACAGTGAAATGCTGACTGACCAGTCCTTAACCAACAGGTGTAGATAGACCTCACAGTAAAATGCTGACTGACATACAAGCTTTTTCCTCAATGATGTGGAGTTAAAATAAGAAAATAAAAACATGAGAAATAAAACACACTTAGATGACCGCTGTTGTAGGATGACCCCTGTTGTAGGATGACCCCTGTTGTAGGATGACCCCTGTTGTAGGAGGACCCCTGTTGTAGGAGGACCCCTGTTGTAGGATGAACCATGTTGCCCAGAGATTGGCCTGTAGGATGACCCCTGTTGTAGGATGACCCCTGTTGTAGGATGACCCCTGTTGTAGGATGACCCCTGTTGTAGGATGACACATGTTGTTCAGAGATTGGCCTGTTGTAGCCCCAGCTTGAGTAAAGACTATCAAGCCACCAACTGGAACGATGAGAATTGGCTGCTCATCAATAACAAAATGTACGAGAAACAGTCCAGACCAGTGTAAAATCAAAACATGATACATACCTCATCACTTCCATGTTATCGGTTTAGTCTCTCAGCTCAGGAAAATGTGTATAGTAGGCCTGTCTGTTTTATCACAAGCAAACGCTATCTAAAATACCATGGTCTTACAATGCCCCCCCCCCCAAAGATTCAACCGTTTTCCCTCAGCGGCCAAAACAACAACAATCACTACTGGAAAATGAGTGTCTGTTTTTATGGTTCTAGACTCTAAAACCAACGTCACTGCTATCTATCATGTAAATAGTGTTTATAGGCTGTTTTCTAGGTTAATATTTTAATATTAATAATAAAAAGTTTAAAAAAAATATGTAATTTTGTGGCATGTTTTTATTTAAATCTGTATGTACAATTTCATTGTGCATGAATGTCTAAAACTTACAGATGTTTTTATGTGAAACAAAGTAGACTCGATAATTGGAAAGTGTAGGCCGTCTATTTGGAGATTGCATATGAGTTCTCTGCATGCATTGCATAGTAACCCACCACGAGGCGTCTATATTGTATCAATGTGATCATATTTTACGATAGTCTCTGATTTTATTTAAGTTATAGTCTAATTAAGCAAAATGGGTCTTTTTTTGAATTAAGGAAACAGGCTAAAACAGATCTGTTTAGGCCAAACAACATCTTAACCACACACCTGTAATGTAGTTAGCACACGTTATGCTGTTCAGTATTGCTCGTTGTTTGTTATATGAGAACCCCTTATGCTGTTTGTTATATGAGAGCCCATTATGCTGTTCAATATAACTTGGTTTATGTCTCCTTTTGCAAAGTAGACGTTGTAAATTACCATTCATCTCCTCTGCATGCTCGAAAGCTTCCATTCAGGTTTTCCCCCCCCTGCGAAATTTGAAGACAGGTGTGCTTCCCAGACCATGCATCTTGTCATCATTGTGCACACACTGCTGATGAATAGGCCATAGAGATAGATAGAGGACTCATCTTTGTATCTGTGCCATTATAGAGTACGTGACAGCACGAGCAGCGCCGTTGAGGCTACCTCCATTTTGAAGTAGGACATATTCACGATTGGCTCATTCCTCCTAATGACCCGGTTGGACATCACTTCAACTGGGTTTCAACCAGTGAAAATGGCTAGCGAGTTAGCAGCATGCAACTAGTACTGTTTCTATCTTTGGCGTCACTCTCTCTGTGACCTTGAAGTAGTTGTTTCCTTTGCTCTGCAAGGACTGTGGCTTTTGTGGAGCGATAGGTAACGACACTTTGTGGGAGGCAGTTGTTAATGTGTTCAGAGGGTTCCTGGTTCAAGTCCAGGGTTGGGGCGAGTGACGAAATCAACACTGTTATATGGGACACCAGGAGGGATCAACCAGTGAAGTTGGAAGTCCCACCAAATCGACTACATTAAAATGGTGGAAGCCCTCAATGGCGCTGCCCATGCTAAGTGGCTTTTTGGCCGCTAGAGTCCTCTATTATTCTCTATGGTATAGGCACACACGCACCCTTCTTTGCCTCCTTCCCCAGGCCCCTCCTCTTTCCAATGAAATCTGAGATTGCAAAGGGAAGGTAGAACGAACTGTGTGACTCTAGCCACAATAACGATTAACTACAATAGTGCAATTTGTGGTTCACCTTCAGAATAAAAGTCCCCGATTTGAAAGTGATTCAAACGGATACAAATGTTAGACTCATCATGCCATATTTGGAATAGATCATGCTAAATGAGATCGGAATGTTATATACATGAAACAAAATACAATCATTTGTTAATTTGACACAACAACAAAAATCTGTTCAAATCGCACTGTGGATGTAGTAGACTTTATAATTGCATTGGGGTGAGGCATCTTTATATGCACTAAACAACCTAACCTATGGATGAAATGGGGTATCAGCCAACTCAGTAACACTCACAGAACACAACTGTGTAGAGTTTTAGTGTCTTTAGCTCTTATTGCAGGACAAAGAAAACCAGTGTGAAACATTCAGCTTGTTAAAGCTATGGATAATCAGTGTGAAAACAAGGCAGATGTTTACGGCAAGAATAGGAAAGAGCTCATCCTTGAACTTAGGTAGATATTCAAGATGATGGGACCAAAGGCTACTTTGCACTGCATATAACCCAACAGAGTGGGACGTGTATCATGTGCAAAAATAAACCGGCAACATTCATCACAGCTATGTAATCCATGCACCCCAGACATTACTAGTAGAGATGGACATGACAATAGAAAACAACCTGCCTCCACATGTACCTCTATCCAGACATTACTAGTAGAGATGGACATGACAACAGAAAGCAACCTGCCTCCACATGTACCTCTATCCAGACATTACTAGTAGAGATGGACATGACAACAGAAAGCAACCTGCCGACACATGTACCTCTATCCAGACATTACTAGTAGAGATGGACATGATAACAGAAAGCAACCTGCCTCCACATGTACCTCTATCCAGACATTACTAGTAGAGATGGACATGACAACAGAAAGCAACCTGCCTCCACATGTACCTCTATCCAGACATTACTAGTAGAGATGGACATGACAACAGAAAGCAACCTGCCTCCACATGTACCTCTATCCAGACATTACTAGTAGAGATGGACATGACAACAGAAAGCAACCTGCCTCCACATGTACCTCTATCCAGCATACAGAGCAAGCACTCATATGAATTGTCTAGTGTAATCACGTTTTCAGATAAATGTACATTTTTCATCATGTATATCATGTATTAGGATCAACATTGGTATATATATATATTTTTTTTTTAACCTTTATTTAACCAGGCAAGTCAGTTAAGAACAAATTCTTATTTTCAATGACGGCCTAGGAACAGTGGGTTAACTGCCTGTTCAGGGGCAGAACGATAGATTTGGTTACTTTCGGTTACTAGTCCAACGCTCTAACCACTAGGCTACCCTGCCACCCCTACACTCTAACCACTAGGCTACCCTGCCACCCCTACACTCTAACCACTAGGCTACCCTGCCACCCCATATTAACTGTACTCAGGAAACTAAATCTACAGTCTATACGTTTGAAAAAGTAGAACAATTATTTTCTGAAGCTACATTTGTAGGGGTAACATATCGTAGAACATAAAGCACAAAGACATGGGATTTTCACCAGACGCAGACCACTCATTTGTGCATTGACAGGTGCGATGGCAAGCATTCTCCTGTTGAAATTCCCCATTCCATATAAGAGTCTACCATCTCCACGAACTAGAGAGGATTATGACACAATAAGAGAGGGAAAGTGGTTTAGTGGTGGCATATAGATGTCGATAACAATCTGGTTAAGATTTAGTGGTGGGATTATAGATGTCTACAACAATTTGGTCAAGATTTAGTGGTGAGATTATGCACATTAAGACCTTCCT
This sequence comes from Oncorhynchus masou masou, assembly GCF_036934945.1. Lineage (NCBI taxonomy): Eukaryota > Metazoa > Chordata > Actinopteri > Salmoniformes > Salmonidae > Oncorhynchus > Oncorhynchus masou. The sequence goes on from NC_088235.1 coordinate 113,549,708, forward strand.
AATATTGAGCCCCCTTTTCCCCTCAGAACAGCCTCAAGTCGTCAGGGCATGGACTGTACAAGGTGTCGAAAGTGTTCCACAGGGATGGTGGCCCATCTTGACTCCAATGCTTCCCACAGTTGTCTCAAGTTGGCTAGATGTCCTTTGGGTGGTGGACCGTTCTTGATACACACAGGAAACTGTTGAGCGTGAAAAACCCAGCAGCGTTGCAGGTCTTGACTCAAACCGGTGTGCCTGGTACCTACTACCATACCCCGTTCAAAGACACTTAAATATTGTGTCTTGCCCATTTACCCTCTGAATGGCACACATACACAATCCATGTCTCAATTGTCTCAATGCTTCAAAATCCTTCTTTAACCTGTCTCCTCCCCTTCATATACACTGACTGAAGTGGATTTAACAAGTGACATCAATAAGGGATCATAGCTTTCACCTAGATTCACCTGGTCAGTCTATGTCATGGAAAGAGCAGGTGTTCATAATGTTTTGTCCACTCTGTGTATATGTCTACAACAATTTGGTCAAATCTGGCTTTAAAAAAAAAAATGCATTTCACTTTTATTTAACCAGGTCGGCCAGTTGCGAACAAGTTCTCATTTACAACTGCGACCTAGTCAAGATAAAGCAAAGCAGTGCGACAAAAACAACAACACAGAATTACACATAAACTAACGTACAGTCAATAACACAATAGAATAAGTCTGTATACAGTGTGTTCAAATGAAGTAAGGAGGTAAGGCAATAAATAGGCCATAGTGGCGAAATAATTACAATTTAGCAAATTAACACTGGAGTGATATATGTGCAAATGATGATGTGCAAGTAGAAATGCTGCTATAAATACTGGTGTGCAAAAGAGCAGAAAAACAAATATGGGGATGAGGTAGGTAGATGGTTGGATGGGCTATTTACAGATGTGCTGTGTACAGCTGCAGCGATCGGTAAGCTGCTCTGACAGCCGATGCTTGAAGTTAGTGAGGGAGACATGTCTCCAACTTCAGTGATTTTTGCATTTCGTTCCAGTCACTGGCAGCAGAGAACTGAAAGGAAAGGCGGCCAAAGGAGGTGTTGGCTTAATGAAACAATCATAATATTAAGTTATAGAATAATGAACTCCTTACAGCAATACCAAACTGAAATCAAGGGCATTCTGTACAGATTGGATATTGTCCTTGATTATGAATTCTGGCGTTGATGCCCACTGTCAGACGAAGGCAGTTGATGTATCTATGTATGTTTGTTTTCCAAAGCAGTCCTTTCAGGGTAAAGAATTAACCAATTTTTTGACAAAGGACTGTTGTATGAGTTGACAGAACACACAGTACTTGTTTAGAAAGATGTAGCTGAGTGATATAATTTTATGATATGCCTGTTTTGAATTACTCATGAAGTTAATGAAATCATCTAATGAAATATAGATTGCTTGAATCTCAGAGGTTTCATTTTGTGTTTCATGTCATCTTTACAAAGTTGTGTTCTGTGAGTGTCACTGAGTAGAATGATAGCCCATTTCAAAGGGTGCACAGTCTCTAATTTAGACTGTACACATCCAATATGTACTGTATGCTCAATGCCCACTGTAGGCTGTATGCTTAATGTGTCTCATTTCACACTGTTTTTTTCAGAGACCCACAATAAGAGCTAATACTATAATATTTGTGTAAACTGTACAGAGTTCTGTTTTGTGAGTGTCACCAAGTAGGCTGATACCCCATTTCATGGGTGCAACATCCATTGGTTAGGTTGTACAGTAAACATTAGTATGCCCACAATGCAATTCTACTACATCCACGGCACAATTGCAACTGATGTTTACTTGTTTTGTGTCAAATTAACAAATTATTGTCTTTTGTTGAATTAATATAACAACTGTTCCGAATATGGAATGATTCCAATATTTATATCCGTTTGAATCACTTTATTTTGGGAGACTTTTATTTTGAAAGCGAACCACTCAATCCACTATTTGGGAAGTATGCCGGAGGGCATGGGACAGAGAATTGTATAGTTCCGGTGGATAAAGTTGTGTATGTCAACTGTAGGGGCGCTCGTGTTTAAAAAAACAACAACTTTATTTAACTAGGCAAGGTAGTTAAGAACAAATTCTTATTTACAATGACGGCTTAACTGTCTTGTTCAGGGGCAGAACAACAGATTTTTACCTTGTCAGCTGGCCCAACGCTCTAACCACTACCCTGCCGCTCCATGTTACTGGCGATCGGTAGTGTTTGGAGCGAAAGATGCAGGTTGAAGTGGCCAGAGTCAGGGTAGTGCAGGTGTTGAATGCTGAGGCAGTGAAGAAAGTAGAGGAAGATGGGTCAAGGCTGAGGGATCCTGAGAGGATCCCTGTGAGTAGTAGATCTGTGCCAGCACAGAGGGATAGGCCAACGACTGATATATGCTTCTTAAGAGTTCATAGAAATGGTTATCAACTGTACCACAGAAATGCAATGTAAATCACAGAAAATAGATGTGGTGGAAGCTGCAGAGAGCTATTTTGGTATATGAGATTTCACTTCAGAGGGGTTACAGGGTGTGTTGAGTGGTGGTGTCCCGTCCTTCCAGGTCGTTGGCACGGTGCAGGAACAAATAGGTTCAAAGTAGTGGAATGGGGTAGTGGGTTTTTAATGAGTGTAGGTGGCAGCTGCAGTGAATTACCTGGGTGTATAAGATTTTACTGCAGAACAGTTTATGGGGTGGTGATTGTTATGAAATAGTGTTATATAGGTGTAGGGTTAGTTGGTGGTGTATTTTTTTTTCCTTTTTAGGAACAGGAATAATGAAGAGAATTTAATGTAGATAGGCCGTGACTGGCCTTCCACTATAATGTTGTAGGTGATGGTGTGTGCACCTTTAAATCGGATGTGATCCGCCAACCCCAATGAAGAAGAAGAAGTTCACTATTGTGGCTAGCTTCACACAGGTGGAAGAACGGACCATGAAAAGATAGATATGTTATAATCGTGGAAAATCTGAACTACTTATATTTTCTAAAATGAAATAGATCAGAGTAATATAATACGTGTAAAAGATTGCGAATCTAGAATTGTATTTGAACATTTACAAACTTGACAAGAACCAACAAACCAAACGGTCGAGTCTGGTCGAAGTTAGCTTGTTCGGCTAATCAGTTAGCTAGCTAGTCAACTATCAAGAAAAACGGTTAAACTCCAAACAAAAACTAAAAAATGATCGTTTAAACATCAAATCGTTTCCTTTTAGGAATTAACTTTTGAGCTACGGATGAAAAAAAAAAGTGTAAGAAAATCCCAACTCGTGAAGAAACACAACAGCTAACAGCTACAACTGTAATGTTGTTGGGGCAACGGGGACTGGTTCTCCGCTGTGGCAACCCGTCGGTGTGTCGACGCTGGACACCTTGGGTTCAGTGGCGACTCGGGGGTTTCTTTTTCCTGCTGTTGCTGGAAGGGACCTTGTGTCTCGCCAACCCCAGCATTAGCACTGTCTCTGCTCTAGACATCAACAACCACCCCAGTGTCAACGTCTACATGAGTGAGGAGGAGGTCAGCAAGCTTTTGGGTAAGCACACACACGTATATATATATTTCTTATAAAGGACTTAATTAAAAAAACGGCTAACTAGCTAGCAGTTGTTAGCTGTTGGCTCATGTTAATCATAACTATTTAGTTAGGTATCGGGCATAGGAGTTAGTTTTACATGTATGTGGTACTGGTGTGTGTTGTGAGGGTGTACTGTATACTCTGCTGTATACTCTGGACTGCTTGTAAAACAAACTGTCTAACTAACTAGTTAGCTAACGTTAACCAGCTAAGCTACACCGGTTAGGTAATAACTTCAGGTGAGTCCAAACAATATGGACAGCTGAGGAAGTGATTTTCTTTTCCGAGTAACGTTAACTCATTCATAGACGGTAACAACCGTTCAAGCCTATTGACGGTAGTGTCTTCTGGACCTGGTAAATGACGCTCGATCTGAACGTTAACGCAATACTTACGGTAATAATATATCTATGGTATATTGGCGATCACATAATATAATGTGCATCCCGACACCTACTATGCGGGATGGAAACAGGACCCCCCCCCAGAACTGAACAGACCAGCGAGCCCAGGTTACATGTATTCTAAGCAAAGCGCCTGCATTAACTTCTTAGAAGTGTGTATATATATATATATATATATATATATATATATATATATATATATATATATATATATATAAAAATGAATCTGAGATCTTGTTAAACCATCACATAATGGTATGTCCATTCTCACATGAGCCATATGAACCCATTGCATGAACATTAGGCGATGGCCTAGCTTCTATGCTGTTTAATGAACATTCAATGGGTGACTGTTGTTTGTGTTGTTACTGAAATTAGGCTATGCCTATGTTCTGACTACCAGTGTAATAACCATTATACCACTAGTGCAAAAACAGCCATCCTGTTCATTGATGTTTTTAATATGGGGGTTTGTTAGCTAGCTAGAGATATGCACTAGAAGGTGGGACGGGTAGCAGTTTGGAAGCAGTCATTATCGTAGTGAGTGCCACGGCAATACTAGGTATTTTTGCTGGAGCAACTATTTCCACAAGCTGAGAGAAGCTCTAACAGCCTCTGGTAATATGGACTTTGTCCAATTTGGGATGCACAAATGGATGTGGTCCCATTTGGGATGGACGTGGTCCCATTTGGGATGGACGTGGTCCCATTTGGGATGGACAGGATTCACAGATGGACTTTGACCTCTCCACATTATAATTGGAAGAAGTGTAAACCCTTAACTGCCTATTAGCTAGAAAGGCCAACTTCTAACACATGTGGTCTAGTAGCAGCTGGTTAAACAAAGGTTAGCCGTGTGATGGAAAAAAAATCATGTCCAAGTCAAGAAAGCTTTACCAGCAGCAGCATTGTACTCATGTCTTCTTGTTCAAACCCTATGCAGATACTTCAGTGAGTATAATTAGATCCAACGAGTGGAAAAAGATTAGGAGTTGAGAAATAAAGTTGACATTATAAAGAACATTACCCTTGTTTCTACAGTTGGTGTGTTATTTAACATGTTTTATTCTGTTGCTAATATTCATAACATAGAAATATATAACTTTTATTTAAAATACTTAAATAACATCTATTTTTGTGGATCCCCTGGTTGAATACCCCTTGCTGTAACATTATCTGTATTTTCTGTCATTATTTCTCTATTACGGAGTCCTCTCTAGTCACTTTGAGCAAAATGCTCTTGGATTGACACAGCCTTCTCTCAAGGGATTGACTGCAGTGAGCCCTAGCGATATTGTCTGTTTTTCACAAGGGGATTGACCGCAGCCAGCCCTAGCGATATTGTCTGTTTTTCACAAGGGGATTGACCACAGCAAGCCCTAGCGATATTGTCTGTTTTTCACAAGGGGATTGACCACAGCAAGCCCTAGCGATATTGTCTGTTTTTCACAAGGGGATTGACCGCAGCGAGCCCTAGCGATATTGTCTGTTTTTCACAAGGGGATTGACCGCAGCGAGCCCTAGCGATATTGTCTGTTTTTCACAAGGGGATTGACCGCAGCCAGCCCTAGCGATATTGTCTGTTTTTCACAAGGGGATTGACCGCAGTGAGCCCTAGCGATATTGTCTGTTTTTCACAAGGGGATTGACCACAGCGAGCCCTAGCGATATTGTCTGTTTTTCACAAGGGGATTGACCGCAGCTAGCCCTAGCGATATTGTCTGTTTTTCACAAGGGGATGGACCGCAGTGAGCCCTAGCGATATTGTCTGTTTTTCACAAGGGGATTGACCACAGCAAGCCCTAGCGATATTGTCTGTTTTTCACAAGGGGATGGACCGCAGTGAGCCCTAGCGATATTGTCTGTTTTTCACAAGGGGATTGACCGCAGCGAGCCCTAGCGATATTGTCTGTTTTTCACAAGGGGATTGACCGCAGTGAGCCCTAGCGATATTGTCTGTTTTTCACAAGGGGATTGACCGCAGTGAGCCCTAGCGATTTTGTCTGTTTTTCACAAGGGGATTGACCGCAGCGAGCCCTAGCGATATTGTCTGTTTTTCACAAGGGGATTGACCGCAGCGAGCCCTAGCGATTTTGTCTGTTTTTCACAAGGGGATTGACCGCAGTGAGCCCTAGCGATTTTGTCTGTTTTTCACAAGGGGATTGACCGCAGTGAGCCCTAGCGATTTTGTCTGTTTTTCACAAGGGGATTGACCGCAGCGAGCCCTAGCGATTTTGTCTGTTTTTCACAAGGGGATTGACCGCAGTGAGCCCTAGCGATTTTGTCTGTTTTTCACAAGGGGATTGACCACAGCGAGCCCTAGCGATATTGTCTGTTTTTCACAAGGGGATTGACCGCAGCGAGCCCTAGCGATTTTGTCTGTTTTTCACAAGGGGATTGACCGCAGTGAGCCCTAGCGATTTTGTCTGTTTTTCACAAGGGGATTGGCCGCAGCAAGCCCTAGCGATATTGTCTGTTTTTCACAAGGGGATTGAACGCAGCAAGCCCTAGCGATATTGTCTGTTTTTCACAAGGGGATTGGCCGCAGCGAGCCCTAGCGATATTGTCTGTTTTTCACAAGGGGATTGGCCGCAGCGAGCCCTAGCGATATTGTCTGTTTTTCACAAGGGGATTGACCGCAGCGAGCCCTAGCGATATTGTTTGTTTTTCATAACATTCTAATTGTATATTGCGCCAAATGTGCACCCACACTCGCAACGTTATCTTGGAACATATTACCGTTACCCATCGCCGGTCAGCAACTGAGCTGTAAATACGGCTGTATTTTGAACGTTGAGATTTGCAGAAATGTCAAGTCTCTTTGGCAAAGGAGTGGAATGTTATCCTGAGTACCAGTCTATTTCGCTAAAGAGACTGCTACTGAGACTACCAGATTTATACATCCGGTGAAACATCTGGCTCCTTGTTCTATCTGTGCCGCGACTGCATGACCACTGCAGACAGAGATGAGAGGAGAAAATAGAGCGCATTTTAATTGTGCCGTTAGAACGCTGACCGTGGACATTTTGCCTGACATTTTGCCCCAAAATGTCATGACCATCACAGCCCTAATGTGGTTCTACTTTCCCATATCCGACCCAACTCCTGTGACTCCTGCAGCCGCTAGCCACTCTGTGACTCCTGCAGCCGCTAGCCACTCTGTGACTCCTGCAGCCGCTAGCTACTCTGTGACTCCTGCCGCCGCTAGCCACTCTGTGAATCCTGTAGCAGCATATCCTTCTGACAGCCTGGGTACCAATCTGTTTTAGCTAATATTCCGCTCCTTGTACTCGGTGTCATGTGGAAACGTTTAGCATAACAGGAGTGTCAAGGAGTGAAACTATAGCCAAACAGACTGGTACCCAGACTCCTTCTGCCATGGCTGTTTCACCTTTGTTTAGGTAACAGGTGCTGCCTCTTCGGGCAGCAAGCAAAGCGATTGTGCAGATTTAGTGACTGAGAATGAAAGGGTAATTTGTAAGGGACTGTGATCCTTTGGGGAACGGACCTAGAGTTGGGCTTCTGTTCTGCTACATAGATATCACATTAACATCAGGAGCTTCTGCCTTTTTATCATGGGGTTATGTCCTAAATGGCAGCCTATTCCCTACATGGTGCTCAATTGGCCCTGGTCAAAAGTAGTGTACTACAAAGGGGATAGGGTGCCATTTTGGGGAATAGGGTGCCATTTTGGGGTCATCTTGAGGTTGGACTAAAAAAATATATTGAAGAGTTTTTTTCTGGCTGCATATTGAATTCATTCCATTAAAAATAGGACTCTTCTTTATTTAGGTTTTTCCACAAGAAGTGATTGTTTTGTCACAAACTGGTTGGCGTAGCAAAAGCACAGCTACCAGATATCGATCCTACCGGACACTAGTTGAATAAGGAGTATGCTTAGACCTGAGATCAACAGCAAAACCCTCTCGTCTCCTCTCTCTGACCCTGGACTCCGAAAGAGAAGACGTGTGTTCCTGCTTTCCACTCATCCCTCTCAGACGTTTCCTCTCCTTCTCTCTGGGGTCTGCAAAGCTCTGTAATTCATTTTACAGATACTTATCAGACTCACTTTACTGCAGGATTCACAGCAGTCACAGAGTGGCTAGCGGCTGCAGGAGTCACAGAGTGGCTAGCGGCTGCGGGAGTCACAGAGTGGCGAGCGGCTGCGGGAGTCACAGAGTGGCGAGCGGCTGCGGGAGTCAGAGAGTGGCGAGCGGCTGCGGGAGTCACAGAGTGGCGAGCGGCTGCGGGAGTCAGAGAGTGGCGAGCGGCTGCGGGAGTCAGAGAGTGGCGAGCGGCTGCGGGAGTCAGAGAGTGGCTAGCGGCTGCGGGAGTCAGAGAGTGGCTAGCGGCTGCGGGAGTCAGAGAGTGGCTAGCGGCTGCGGGAGTCAGAGAGTGGCGAGCGGCTGCGGGAGTCAGAGAGTGGCGAGCGGCTGCGGGAGTCAGAGAGTGGCTAGCGGCTGCGGGAGTCAGAGAGTGGCTAGCGGCTGCGGGAGTCAGAGAGTGGCTAGCGGCTGCGGGAGTCAGAGAGTGGCTAGCGGCTGCGGGAGTCAGAGAGTGGCTAGCGGCTGCGGGAGTCAGAGAGTGGCTAGCGGCTGCGGGAGTCAGAGAGTGGCTAGCGGCTGCGGGAGTCAGAGAGTGGCTAGCGGCTGCGGGAGTCAGAGAGTGGCTAGCGGCTGCGGGAGTCAGAGAGTGGCGAGCGGCTGCGGGAGTCAGAGAGTGGCGAGCGGCTGCGGGAGTCAGAGAGTGGCGAGCGGCTGCGGGAGTCAGAGAGTGGCGAGCGGCTGCGGGAGTCAGAGAGTGGCGAGCGGCTGCGGGAGTCAGAGAGCGGCGAGCGGCTGCGGGAGTCAGAGAGCGGCGAGCGGCTGCGGGAGTCAGAGAGCGGCGAGCGGCTGCGGGAGTCAGAGAGCGGCGAGCGGCTGCGGGAGTCAGAGAGCGGCGAGCGGCTGCGGGAGTCAGAGAGCGGCGAGCGGCTGCGGGAGTCAGAGAGCGGCGAGCGGCTGCGGGAGTCAGAGAGCGGCGAGCGGCTGCGGGAGTCAGAGAGCGGCGAGCGGCTGCGGGAGTCAGAGAGCGGCGAGCGGCTGCGGGAGTCAGAGAGCGGCGAGCGGCTGCGGGAGTCAGAGAGCGGCGAGCGGCTGCGGGAGTCACAGAGCGGCGAGCGGCTGCGGGAGTCACAGAGCGGCGAGCGGCTGCGGGAGTCACAGAGTGGCTTGGGTAGGATATGGGGAAGTAGAACCACATTAGGGCTGTGATGGTCATGACATTTTGGGGTCGAGGTTATTTGTCAGACAAAATGTCCACGGTCAGCGTTCTAACGGCACAATTAAAATGCGCTCTATTTTATTCCTCTCATCTCTGTCTGCAGTACAACTGCGACCTGGTCAAGATAAAGCAAGGCAGTGTGACACAGACAACAACACAGAGTTGCACATGGAATAAACAAACATACAGGACTAATGAGTCCACCCCGGTTGTGTCTCATATTTCTCTGCTGCTTTTTGAATGGTGGAACATGATTGGCTGTATTTACATTGCAGTCAGTCTGCTCCCATCCCTGGAGCTGACACACCATGTAAACAAGGTTGGAGACGGAGTCTTGGTGTTCTCAGCATTTACAGGAGATGGCACGTTTCTCCCTGATTGCCTAAATCAATAAGTACGGTAATATGGTGATAGTTACATTCATAAGACATAGGCCTAAGTAGTGTAATATGACAATAGTTACGTAAGACATAGGTCTAAGTAGTGTAATATGACAATAGTTACATAAGACATAGGCCTAAGTAGTGTAATATGACAATAGTTACGTAAGACATAGGCCTAAGTAGTGTAATATGACAATAGTTACGTAAGACATAGGCCTAAGTAGTGTAATATGACAATAGTTACGTAAGACATAGGCCTAAGTAGTGTAATATGACAATAGTTACCTAAGACATAGGCCTAAGTAGTGTAATATGACGATAGTTACGTAAGACATAGGCCTAAGTAGTGTAATATGACGATAGTTACGTAAGACATAGGCCTAAGTAGTGTAATATGACGATAGTTACGTAAGACATAGGCCTAAGTAGTGTAATATGACAATAGTTACGTAAGACATAGGCCTAAGTAGTGTAATATGACAATAGTTACATAAGACATAGGCCTAAGTAGTGTAATATGGTGATAGTTACGTAAGACATAGGCCTAAGTAGTGTAATATGACAATAGTTACATAAGACATAGGCCTAAGTAGCGTAATATGACGATAGTTACGTAAGACATAGGTCTAAGTAGTGTAATATGACAATAGTTACATAAGACATAGGCCTAAGTAGTGTAATATGGTGATAGTTACGTAAGACATAGGCCTAAGTAGTGTAATATGACGATAGTTACGTAAGACATAGGCCTATCACCATATTACACTACTTAGGCCTATGTCTTACGTAACTATCGTCATATTACACTACTTAGGCCTATGTCTTACGTAACTATCGTCATATTACACTACTTAGGCCTATGTCTTACGTAACTATCGTCATATTACACTACTTAGGCCTATGTCTTACGTAACTATCACCATATTACACTACTTAGGCCTATGTCTTACGTAACTAAGTAGTGTAATATGGTGATAGTTACATTCATAAGACATAGGCCTAAGTAGTGTAATATGACGATAGTTACGTGAGACATAGGCCTAAGTAGTGTAATATGGCCACAGTTTTAGAAAACACTTTTACTTGTTGATGCTAGGCCATCTGGATTGTCTCATCAGGCTGAAAGGGAGGTTGTCAAATTTGGTTAGTCCTGTATGGTTGCGTTCTCCGTCTCCTGGTAGAGAAAACATGAGTTTTTTTGTTTTTGGTCAAATCAAATCCAGCTGTATTGTAACCGTGAAAGGGATAAGGCAGGTTCCCTCGGAGGTGCTTTTTAGAAGTAGGTCTGTCAGGCCGTGTACCAGGGTCTTCTCTAAAGGACCTACAGGTAACACTGCCACAGAGAGGGGACAGAGACTCAGTCAGTGACCATACATTTCTACATGCATTTACAGCCCTTCTACCTACCTCTAGTGTTGTTGTCCACTTGCCTGGTAGTGTTCCCCCTCTCGGTGTCCTTGTTGCTTCTTGCTAGCCTGGTATTGTTCCCTCTCTCTGTGTCCTTGTTGCCTTCTATTAGCCTGGTAGTGTTCCCTCTCTCGGTTTTCTTGTTGCTTCTTGCTAGCCTGGTAGTGTTCCCTCTCTCGGTGTCCTTGTTGCGTTCTATTAGCCTGGTAGTGTTCCCTCTCTTGATTTCCTTGTTGCCTTCTATTAGCCTGGTAGTGTTCCCTCTCTCGGTGTCCTTGTTGCGTTCTATTAGCCTGGTAGTGTTCCCTCTCTCAGTGTCCTTGTTGCGTTCTATTAGCCTGGTAGTGTGTCCTCTCTTCCGGTTTCCTTGTTGCGTTCTATTAGCCTGGTAGTGTTCCCTCTCTCGGTGTCCTTGTTGCGTTCTATTAGCCTGGTAGTGTTCCCTCTCTGTGTCCTTGTTGCGTTCTATTAGCCTGGTAGTGTTCCCTCTCTGTGTCCTTGTTGCGTTCTATTAGCCTGGTAGTGTTCCCTCTCTCAGTGTCCTTGTTGCGTTCTATTAGCCTGGTAGTGTTCCCTCTCTCAGTGTCCTTGTTGCGTTCTTTTAGCCTGGTAGTGTGTCCTCTCTTCCGGTTTCCTTGTTGCGTTCTATTAGCCTGGTAGTGTTCCCTCTCTCGGTGTCCTTGTTGCGTTCTATTAGCCTGGTAGTGTTCCCTCTCTCGGTGTCCTTGTTGCGTTCTATTAGCCTGGTAGTGTTCCCTCTCTCAGTGTCCTTGTTGCGTTCTATTATCCTGGTAGTGTTCCCTCTCTCGGTTTCCTTGTTGCTTCCTGAGCAGTTGCGTTCTATTAGCCTGGTAGTGTTCCCTCTCTTCCGGTTTCCTTGTTACTTCCTGAACAGTTGCGTTCTATTAGCCTGGTAGTGTTCCCTCTCTTCCGGTTTCCTTGTTACTTCCTGAACAGTTGCGTTCTATTTCGGCCTTTCTGTTCAACAGCTGTGCTATACAGCCTACTTGGTGCCGTCCAGGGAACTACATATATATGTGTGTCCAGAGCATGGAGGCGCTACCAGGAGACAGGCCAGTACATCAGGAGACCGTAGGAGGGCAACAACCCAGCAGCAGGACCGCTACCTCAGCCTTTGTGCAAGGAAAAGCAGGAGGAGCACTGCCAGAGCCCTGCAAAATCACCTCCAGCAGGCCACAAATGTGCATGTGTCTGCTCAAACGGTCAGAAACAGACTCCATGAGGGTGGTAGTATGAGGGCCCGACGTCCACAGGTGGGGGTTGTGCTTACAGCCCAACACCGTGCAGGACGTTTGGCATTTGCCAGAGAACACCAAGATTGGAAAATTCGCCACTGGCGCCCTGTGCTCTTCACAGATGAAAGCAGGTTCACACTGAGCACGTGACAGACGTGACAGTCTGGAGACGCCGTGGAGAACGTTCTGCTGCCTGCAACATCCTCCAGCATGACCGGTTTGGCGGTGGTTCAGTCATGGTGTGGGGTGGCATTTCTTTGGATGGCCTCCATGTGCTCGCCAGAGGTAGCCTGACTGCCATTAGGTACCGAGATGAGATCCTCAGACCCCTTGTGAGACCATATGCTGGTGCGGTTGGCCCTGGGTTCCTCCTAATGCAAGACAATGCTAGACCTCATGTGGCTGGAGTATGTCAGCAGTTCCTGCAAGAGGAAGGCATTGATGCTATGGACTGGCCCGCCCGTTCCCCAGACCTGAATCCAATTGAGCACATCTGGGACATCATGTCTCGCTCCATCCACCAACGCCACGTTGCACCACAGACTATCCAGGAGTTGGCGGATGCTTTAGTTTAGGTCTGGGAGGAGATCCCTCAGGAGACCATCCGCCACCTCATCAGGAGCATGCCCAGGCGTTGTAGGGAGGTCATACAGGCACGTGGAGGCCACACACACACTACTGAGCCTCATTTTGACTTGTTTTAAGGACATTACATCAAAGTTGGATCATCCTGTGGTGTGGTTTTCCACTTTAATTTTGAGTGTGACTCCAAATCTAGACCTCCATGGGTTTATACATTTGATTTCCATTGATAATTTTTGTGATTTTGTTGTCAGCACATTCAACTATGTAAAGAAATAAGTATTTAATAAGAATCATTCATTCAGATCTAGGATGTTATTTTAGTGTTCCCTTTATTTTTTTGAGCAGTGTGTGTGTGTGTGAATATATATATATATATATTCATTCATTCAGACCTGCATTAAACCCATTGAATTGAAAGTGTATCGTTGTGAATGGAAAATAGGAAAATTACTGCGAGCCACAAATTAAGTACTATTGATCTAGGATCAGTTTTGCCATATAGATTATTACTGAATGAAGAGGGGACCTGATCCTAGATCAGCATTCCCATTCTGAGAGGCTTCATGAATACAGGCCCTGACCTTCGTTCCCGGCACGTTCAACTATCATTCAGAAGAATGTTAAGAGTCAGAAGAAAGACATCCGGGAAATAAATGTTAATTAACGAGAGGGAAGGAAAGCACGTACCAGACCATTCAGGTGAGCTGTGGTCACTGGCACCATCAGGGCTGGAAGGTTGAGTTATGGACCAAAGAACCAGGGCTAGGAATGGTCAGGGACCTCACGCTGCAATATTTTTACGATACTTAGGTACCGATATGAATTGCGATTCTCGCGATTCTATATGTATTGTGATTCGATAATGTGATTTAAAAAAAAATATATATATATATATTTTTGTTTTATAGTGATTCGATGTTCCAAACATATTGCTCACCATGTCTGCTGCAGAGAGATGAAAAAATGTTTCGATCAGTCATGGAATTAGAAGTGCTGAAAACATATTGGCTCTCTATTTTAAGAGAATTTGGAGAACAAGCTATAAAGGAAAATGCTGGGTTTTGGTGTCAGCTACAGTCAACAAGCACAAAAATATGTATGATATGTAATAGATATGTAACTGTATAATATTTTTTTCCACATCACTAGAATTCCTGAGGTTCATTGATATGCAAGAGCCTATGACACATTTGCACTGATACAAGTCTGACACAGTTGATCCTGACAGTTGTTCCTGATCGTGACAGTTGATCCTGGTCCTGACAGTTGATCCTGACAGTTGATCCTGACAGTTGATCCTGACAGTTGATCCTGACAGTTGTTCCTGATCCTGACAGTTGATCCTGACAGTTGATCCTGACAGTTGTTCCTGATCCTGACAGTTAATCCTGACAGTTGATCCTGGTCCTGACAGTTGATCCTGGTCCTGACAGTTGATCCTGATCCTGACAGTTGATCCTGATCCTGACAGTTGATCCTGACAGTTGATCCTGACAGTTGATCCTGACAGTTGATCCTGATCCTGACAGTTGATCCTGACAGTTGTTCCTGATCCTGACAGTTAATCCTGACAGTTGATCCTGGTCCTGACAGTTGATCCTGACAGTTGATCCTGGTCCTGACAGTTGATCCTGACAGTTGATCCTGACAGTTGATCCTGACAGTTGATCCTGGTCCTGACAGTTGATCCTGACAGTTGATCCTGACAGTTGATGTTGATCCTGACAGTTGATGTTGATCCTGACAGTTGATGTTGATCCTGACAGTTGATGTTGATCCTGACAGTTGATGTTGATCCTGACAGTTGATCGTGATCCTGACAGTTGATGTTGATCCTGACAGTTGATGTTGATCCTGACAGTTGATGTTGATCCTGACAGTTGATGTTGATCCTGACAGTTGATGTTGATCCTGACAGTTGATCCTGACAGTTGATCCTGGTCCTGACAGTTGATCCTGACAGTTGATCCTGACAGTTGATGTTGATCCTGACAGTTGATCCTGATCCTGACAGTTGATCCTGATCCTGACAGTTGATCCTGATCCTGACAGTTGATCCTGACAGTTGATCCTGATCCTGACAGTTGATCCTGACAGTTGATCCTGATCCTGACAGTTGATCCTGATCCTGACAGTTGATCCTGATCCTGACAGTTGATCCTGACAGTTGATCCTGATCCTGACAGTTGATCCTGATCCTGACAGTTGATCCTGATCCTGACAGTTTTCGGTTTCTTTGTTGCGTTCTATTAGCCTGGTAGTGTTCCCTCTCTTGGAGAGGGAACACTACGGTACAACCAACTATCTCCAATAATATTGTGAATACGTGACATCGCTTAAAATAATAACCCGATATTGTAACTATCTATTCTAAACAACCAGGGAACTGTACGGTAGGCCAATATTACCTAGCCAGGTGAACAACCAGAGAACTGTACGGTAGGTCAATATTACCTAGCCAGGTGAACAACCAGAGAACTGTACGGTAGGCCAATATTACCTAGCCAGGTGAACAACCAGAGAACTGTACGGTAGGTCAATATTACCTAGCCAGGTGAACAACCAGAGAACTGTACGGTAGGCCAATATTACCTAGCCAGGTGAACAACCAGAGAACTGTACGGTAGGCCAATATTACCTAGCCAGGTGAACAACCAGAGAACTGTACGGTAGGCCAATATTACCTAGCCAGGTGAACAACCAGAGAACTGTACGTTAGGCCAATATTACCTAGCCAGGTGAACAACCAGAGAACTGTACGGTAGGTCAATATTACCTAGCCAGGTGAACAACCAGAGAACTGTACGGTAGGCCAATATTACCTAGCCAGGTGAACAACCAGAGAACTGTACGGTAGGCCAATATTACCTAGCCAGGTGAACAACCAGAGAACTGTACGGTAGGCCAATATTACCTAGCCAGGTGAACAACCAGAGAACTGTACGGTAGGCCAATATTACCTAGCCAGGTGAACAACCAGAGAACTGTACGGTAGGCCAATATTACCTAGCCAGGTGAACAACCAGAGAACTGTACGGTAGGCCAATATTACCTAGCCAGGTGAACAACCAGAGAACTGTACGGTAGGCCAATATTACCTAGCCAGGTGAACAACCAGAGAACTGTACGGTAGGCCAATATTACCTAGCCAGGTGAACAACCAGAGAACTGTACGTTAGGCCAATATTACCTAGCCAGGTGAACAACCAGAGAACTGTACGGTAGGCCAATATTACCTAGCCAGGTGAACAACCAGAGAATTGTACGGTAGGCCAATATTACCTAGCCAGGTGAACAACCAGAGAACTGTACGGTAGGCCAATATTACCTAGCCAGGTGAACAACCAGAGAACTGTACGGTAGGCCAATATTACCTAGCCAGGTGAACAACCAGAGAACTGTACGGTAGGCCAATATTACCTAGCCAGGTGAACAACCAGAGAACTGTACGTTAGGCCAATATTACCTAGCCAGGTGAACAACCAGAGAACTGTACGGTAGGCCAATATTACCTAGCCAGGTGAACAACCAGAGAACTGTACGGTAGGCCAATATTACTTGGCCAGTTGGTTGAAATGCAGCTGCTCACTAAAGGCCCATTACAATGTGTGTTTTTACGCAGTCCTCTCGACAGTGGTAGTCCTGGGCTGACTGCTTGCCCCAGGATGAGCTCTTTGTTTGTCAAGTCTCTGGTGCTTTTCAGGTTGGCACAATGCCTGGGTTGCTATCAGGCCTATATATATATATATATATATACCACTCTCTTTTAACACACACTGCCTGCTGTAAACTAAAAGGAATGGATGGATATGGAATCATGGTTATATAATTTAAAAAAAAATATGGATACACATTCAGAGCATTGAACGTTCTAGTCAGTTATTTGGGAGTAAGGTTGTTTTGGGATTCTATTTTCTTTTGTCTTTTCTTTTGGGTAACTTAAAAAACAATTGAGCCATGTCATGAGGAGAATCCCTCTGGGGATAAATAGAGAAGAACCAGACACAGCCTTCAGAGAACCAGACCTCTTAAAAGTAACCTGGGCTTTTCCTCCAGGCTTCGACACAGACCGCAGCATCACTAACTGTTTTCCCACATGACTGACCGTCAGGCTGGTGACTTGTCTCGTAAATCCTTCTGTTTGACACTGGGTGCTTTGCGAGCTGTCTCCAGTTCCCTCATCACCTGGCGTTCTCTCCTCTCTTCTCCACCCCCCTCGTCTGTTGGGGCTAAAGAGATCTCCTCGTGTCCTCTGGACAGACTCGGATCCCCATCTCCTCCCGGGTGTCCTCTGGACAGACTCGGATCCCCATCTCCTCCCGGGTGTCCTCTGGACAGACTCGGATCCCCATCTCCTCCCGGGTGTCCTCTGGACAGACTCGGATCCCCATCTCCTCCCGGGTGTCCTCTGGACAGACTCGGATCCCCATCTCCTCCCGGGTGTCCTCTGGACAGACTCGGATCCCCATCTCCTCCTCGTGTCCTCTGGACAGACTCAGATCCCCATCTCCTCCTCGTGTCCTCTGGACAGACTCAGATCCCCATCTCCTCCCGGGTGTCCTCTGGACAGACTCGGATCCCCATCTCCTCCCGGGTGTCCTCTGGACAGACTCAGATCCCCATCTCCTCCTCGTGTCCTCTGGACAGACTCGGATCCCCATCTCCTCGTGTCCTCTGGACAGACTCGGATCCCCATCTCCTCCTCGTGTCCTCTGGACAGACTCAGATCCCCATCTCCTCCCGGGTGTCCTCTGGACAGACTCGGATCCCCATCTCCTCCTCGTGTCCTCTGGACAGACTCGGATCCCCATCTCCTCCTCGTGTCCTCTGGACAGACTCGGATCCCCATCTCCTCCCGGGTGTCCTCTGGACAGACTCGGATCCCCATCTCCTCCTCGTGTCCTCTGGACAGACTCGGATCCCCATCTCCTCCTCGTGTCCTCTGGACAGACTCGGATCCCCATCTCCTCCCGGGTGTCCTCTGGACAGACTCGGATCCCCATCTCCTCCTCGTGTCCTCTGGACAGACTCGGATCCCCATCTCCTCCTCGTGTCCTCTGGACAGACTCGGATCCCCATCTCCTCCCGGGTGTCCTCTGGACAGACTCGGATCCCCATCTCCTCGTGTCCTCTGGACAGACTCGGATCCCCATCTCCTCCTCGTGTCCTCTGGACAGACTCAGATCCCCATCTCCTCCCGGGTGTCCTCTGGACAGACTCGGATCCCCATCTCCTCCTCGTGTCCTCTGGACAGACTCAGATCCCCATCTCCTCCCGGGTGTCCTCTGGACAGACTCAGATCCCCATCTCCTCCCGGGTGTCCTCTGGACAGACTCGGATCCCCATCTCCTCCTCGTGTCCTCTGGACAGACTCAGATCCCCATCTCCTCCCGGGTGTCCTCTGGACAGACTCAGATCCCCATCTCCTCCTCGTGTCCTCTGGACAGACTCGGATCCCCATCTCCTCCCGGGTGTCCTCTGGACAGACTCAGATCCCCATCTCCTCCTCGTGTCCTCTGGACAGACTCAGATCCCCATCTCCTCCTCGTGTCCTCTGGACAGACTCGGATCCCCATCTCCTCCCGGGTGTCCTCTGGACAGACTCGGATCCCCATCTCCTCCTCGTGTCCTCTGGACAGACTCAGATCCCCATCTCCTCCCGGGTGTCCTCTGGACAGACTCGGATCCCCATCTCCTCCCGGGTGTCCTCTGGACAGACTCGGATCCCCATCTCCTCCCGGGTGGCCTCTGGACAGACTCAGATCCCCATCTCCTCCTCGTGTCCTCTGGACAGACTCGGATCCCCATCTCCTCCCGGGTGGCCTCTGGACAGACTCGGATCCCCATCTCCTCCCGGGTGTCCTCTGGACAGACTCGGATCCCCATCTCCTCCTCGTGTCCTCTGGACAGACTCAGATCCCCATCTCCTCCTCGTGGCCTCTGGACAGACTCGGATCCCCATCTCCTCGTGTGTCCTCTTGACAGACTCGGATCCCCATCTCCTCCCGGGTGTCCTCTGGACAGACTCGGATCCCCATCTCCTCCCGGGTGTCCTCTGGACAGACTCGGATCCCCATCTCCTCCCGGGTGTCCTCTGGACAGACTCGGATCCCCATCTCCTCCTCGTGTCCTCTGGACAGACTCGGATCCCCATCTCCTCCTCGTGTGTCCTCTTGACAGACTCGGATCCCCATCTCCTCCCGGGTGTCCTCTGGACAGACTCGGATCCCCATCTCCTCCCGGGTGTCCTCTGGACAGACTCGGATCCCCATCTCCTCCCGGGTGGCCTCTGGACAGACTCAGATCCCCATCTCCTCCCGGGTGTCCTCTGGACAGACTCGGATCCCCATCTCCTCCTCGTGTCCTCTGGACAGACTCGGATCCCCATCTCCTCCCGGGTGTCCTCTGGACAGACTCGGATCCCCATCTCCTCCCGGGTGTCCTCTGGACAGACTCGGATCCCCATCTCCTCGTGTCCTCTGGACAGACTCAGATCCCCATCTCCTCCCGGGTGTCCTCTGGACAGACTCAGATCCCCATCTCCTCCTCGTGTCCTCTGGACAGACTCAGATCCCCATCTCCTCCTCGTGGCCTCTGGACAGACTCGGATCCCCATCTCCTCGTGTGTCCTCTTGACAGACTCGGATCCCCATCTCCTCCCGGGTGTCCTCTGGACAGACTCGGATCCCCATCTCCTCCCGGGTGTCCTCTGGACAGACTCGGATCCCCATCTCCTCCTCGTGTCCTCTGGACAGACTCGGATCCCCATCTCCTCCTCGTGTGTCCTCTTGACAGACTCGGATCCCCATCTCCTCCCGGGTGTCCTCTGGACAGACTCGGATCCCCATCTCCTCCCGGGTGTCCTCTGGACAGACTCGGATCCCCATCTCCTCCCGGGTGGCCTCTGGACAGACTCAGATCCCCATCTCCTCCCGGGTGTCCTCTGGACAGACTCGGATCCCCATCTCCTCCTCGTGTCCTCTGGACAGACTCAGATCCCCATCTCCTCCCGGGTGTCCTCTGGACAGACTCGGATCCCCATCTCCTCCCGGGTGGCCTCTGGACAGACTCAGATCCCCATCTCCTCCTCGTGGCCTCTGGACAGACTCGGATCCCCATCTCCTCCTCGTGTGTCCTCTTGACAGACTCGGATCCCCATCTCCTCCCGGGTGTCCTCTGGACAGACTCGGATCCCCATCTCCTCCCGGGTGTCCTCTGGACAGACTCGGATCCCCATCTCCTCGTGTCCTCTGGACAGACTCGGATCCCCATCTCCTCCTCGTGTCCTCTGGACAGACTCAGATCCCCATCTCCTCCCGGGTGTCCTCTGGACAGACTCGGATCCCCATCTCCTCCTCGTGTCCTCTGGACAGACTCAGATCCCCATCTCCTCCTCGTGTCCTCTGGACAGACTCGGATCCCCATCTCCTCCTCGTGTCCTCTGGACAGACTCGGATCCCCATCTCCTCCTCGTGTCCTCTGGACAGACTCGGATCCCCATCTCCTCCCGGGTGTCCTCTGGACAGACTCGGATCCCCATCTCCTCCCGGGTGTCCTCTGGACAGACTCAGATCCCCATCTCCTCCCGGGTGTCCTCTGGACAGACTCGGATCCCCATCTCCTCCTCGTGTCCTCTGGACAGACTCGGATCCCCATCTCCTCCCGGGTGTCCTCTGGACAGACTCGGATCCCCATCTCCTCCTCGTGTGTCCTCTGGACAGACTCGGATCCCCATCTCCTCCTCGTGTGTCCTCTTGACAGACTCGGATCCCCATCTCCTCCTCGTGTGTCCTCTGGACAGACTCTGATCCCAATCTCCTCCCGGGTGTCCTCTGGACAGACTCGGATCCCCATCTCCTCCCGGGTGTCCTCTGGACAGACTCGGATCCCCATCTCCTCCCGGGTGTCCTCTGGACAGACTCAGATCCCCATCTCCTCCTCGTGTCCTCTGGACAGACTCGGATCCCCATCTCCTCCCGGGTGTCCTCTGGACAGACTCGGATCCCCATCTCCTCCCGGGTGTCCTCTGGACAGACTCGGATCCCCATCTCCTCCCGGGTGTCCTCTGGACAGACTCGGATCCCCATCTCCTCCTCGTGTCCTCTGGACAGACTCAGATCCCCATCTCCTCCTCGTGTGTCCTCTTGACAGACTCGGATCCCCATCTCCTCCTCGTGTGTCCTCTGGACAGACTCTGATCCCAATCTCCTCCCGGGTGTCCTCTGGACAGACTCGGATCCCCATCTCCTCCTCGTGTGTCCTCTTGACAGACTCGGATCCCCATCTCCTCCCGGGTGTCCTCTGGACAGACTCGGATCCCCATCTCCTCCCGGGTGTCCTCTGGACAGACTCGGATCCCCATCTCCTCCCGGGTGTCCTCTGGACAGACTCGGATCCCCATCTCCTCCCGGGTGTCCTCTGGACAGACTCGGATCCCCATCTCCTCCTCGTGTGTCCTCTGGACAGACTCGGATCCCCATCTCCTCCCGGGTGTCCTCTGGACAGACTCGGATCCCCATCTCCTCCCGGGTGTCCTCTGGACAGACTCGGATCCCCATCTCCTCCCGGGTGTCCTCTGGACAGACTCGGATCCCCATCTCCTCCCGGGTGTCCTCTGGACAGACTCGGATCCCCATCTCCTCCCGGGTGTCCTCTGGACAGACTCGGATCCCCATCTCCTCCCGGGTGTCCTCTGGACAGACTCTGATCCCCATCTCCTCCCGGGTGTCCTCTGGACAGACACGGATCCCCATCTCCTCCCGGGTGTCCTCTGGACAGACTCGGATCCCCATCTCCAGCACTCTAGAAACTAGTAAAACGTTTTAAGAAACGCCCACATGAACAAGCAGAAGGAAAAACATGGAAATACCCTTTTTATTGAAAATTAACTTTTCATCAGCAGATTCATTATCAGCTGTGTGTGTGACCTGCAGATCTGTATGTGTGTGTGTGTGACCTGCAGATCTCTGTGTGTGTGTGTGTGTGTGTGTGTGTGTGTGTGTGTGACCTGCAGATCTCTGTGTTTGTGTGTGACTTGTAGATCTGTGTGTGTGTGTGTGTGTGTGTGTGAGACCTGCAGATCTGTGTGTGAGACCTGCAGATCTGTGTGTGAGACCTGCAGATCTGTGTGTGTGACCTGCAGATCTGTGTGTGTGTGTGACCTGTAGATCTGTGTGTGTGTGTGTGTGTGTGTGTGTGTGTGACCTGCAGATCTGTGTGTGTGAGACCTGCAGATCTGTGTGTGTGACCTGCAGATCTATGTGTGTGTGTGACCTGTAGATCTGTGTGTGTGTGTGTGTGTGTGTGTGACCTGCAGATCTGTGTGTGTGAGACCTGCAGATCTGTGTGTGTGACCTGCAGATCTGTGTGTGACCTGCAGATCTGTGTGTGACCTGCAGATCTGTGTGTGTGACCTGCAGATCTGTGTGTGTGACCTGCAGATCTGTGTGTGCGCCCACATGTGTTTGTGGTTTCTAAATTCTCATAATACTAACCTGTTGTGGCTTGATGTTTCACCATAGAGCCCCTTCAAATCAATTTCCAAATCAAATCAAATGAACACTGACCAGCAGCTCAGGCAGCAGCTCTGTGAAGTTGACCTGGAAGTGGAGTCCCATCTGAAAGTGTTTTACTGCCTCTGACCCCAGCCTCTGACCCCAGCCTCTGACCACTAGCGCTAATCTCTCACTCCCCTGATTGGTATTAGGACTGATCGGGGGGGGTCTCTTATACAGAAGACCATCTGTGTGGAGGGGGGGGTCTCTTATACAGAAGACCGTCTGTGTGGAGGGTGGGGGGTCTCTTATACAGAAGACCATCTGTTTGGGGGGTGTCTCTCTTATACAGAAGACTGTCTGTGTGGAGGGGGGATATCTTGTACAGATGATTGTCTATGTGGAGGGCGGGGGGTCTGTCTGTGTGGAGGGCGGGGGTCTCTTGTACAGAAGACCATCTGTGTGTGTGGGGGGGTGTCTCTTTTGTACAGAAGACCATCTGTGTGGAGGGGGTGTCTCTTTTGTACAGAAGACCGTGTGTGGAGGCTGGGGGTCTCTTATACAGAAGACTGTCTGTGTGGAGGGCGGGGGGGTCTCTTGTACAGAAGACTGTCTGTGTGGAGGGCGGGGGGGGTCTCTTGTACAGAAGACTGTCTGTGTGGAGGGCGGGGGGGGGTCTCTTGTACAGAAGACTGTCTGTGTGGAGGGCGGGGGGGGGGGTCTCTTACACAGAAGTTTTAAGAGGTGTAATTTATTACTAAGGTTGGTATGCTAATGATGTCCAAACACCCCGTATGTTGACAAGATGGTCTACCCCAAACACCCCCAACTATACAAGGCAGTGGTCTGCTCCTTTATTTTCAAAAAACACCAGATGGATTCAACTTTTACTCTGTACCAGTATCACTATTGTACATTCTCAGCCAAGTGTGAACCAAACATTCCTCAAAGGTTCGACCAAGAGCCATAACAACTACTTAAATGGCTCACTTGATGATCAACAAACGCCTTCGCCCAGTTAGTTGTGGTTACCCCGATGTAAATATCTAGGCTACGATTCAGCACTTCATGCTCCGCTTATAACAACTTCTAGTCTGAGGACGCATCTGAATATTTAAAATGTTTCTCTTATTTTCTCTGTACTGATGTGAGAGAGACCTGGACACTGGGACTAGGCATCCACTATGTTGATGTGAGAGAGACCTGGACACTGGGACTAGGCATCCACTATGTTGATGTGATGGAGACCTGGACACTGGGACTAGGCATCCACTATGTTGATGTGAGAGAGACCTGGACACTGGGACTAGGCATCCACTATGTTGATGTGTGAGAGACCTGGACACTGGGACTCAACATAGTGGATGCCTAGTCCCAGTGTCCAGGTCTCTCTCACATCAACATAGTGGATGCCTCGTCCCAGTGTCCAGGTCTCTCTCACATCAACATAGTGGATGCCTAGTCCCATTGTCCAGGTCTCTCTCACATCAACATAGTGGATGCCTAGTCCCAGTGTCCAGGTCTCTCACATCAACATAGTGGATGCCTAGTCCCAGTGTCCAGGTCTCCATCACATCAACATAGTGGATGCCTAGTCCCAGTGTCCAGGTCTCTCTCACATCAACATAGTGGATGCCTAGTCCCAGTGTCCAGGTCTCCATCACATCAACATAGTGGATGCCTAGTCCCAGTGTCCAGGTCTCTCTCACATCAACATAGTGGATGCCTAGTCCCAGTGTCCAGGTCTTCATCACATCAACATAATTTTCCAAACCTCATGATGCCATCTATTTTGTGAAGTGCATCAGTCCCTCCTGCAGCAAAGCACCCCCACAACATGCTGCTGCCACCCCCGTGCTTCACAGTTGGGATGGTGTTCTTCGGCTTGAAATACTGAACCAACATGTTTTCAGTACTTTTATTTCCATGACTGAAATTTTATTTTCTAATTCTCTTTCTTGTCGCTACAGCAGACATGTGGACGGGAGGAAAAGAGGAGGATGAGGGGGTAGGAGAGGAGGGTAGAAAAGGAGAGGGGAGGAGGGGAGGTGAAATGAGAGGCGATGGGGGAACAAAGCATCATGGGGGTTGTTTAGGGTTGATAGTTTGAAGCAGGGTAACGATACTTATACCAGGACGGTGGTAATGGGAGTTACATCAGGAAGGGGGTTAAGGGTCGAGTAGTACCGGGGTAGCCTCGTTCACCCAAATCATTAAATGACTTTGTTTCCTTACCTTGAAAGCTGGAGAAACTGCAATCCAAGACGTTTGCATTTGTTTACCTCGCCTCACTGTCCCATAGCTTTAGCTCTGTTACGCTGCCGAGCCCGCCCAGATTATCTGTCTGGAGGGGCCAGACGGGGACTCTGTTTATCTCCTGTGCTCTCACGGATGGAGGCTCTGCTTAGAAAGAGACTCTGGGAGGTGCAGTTACACAGGAACGTCTTTGTTCTACCTACCTACCTGGCTGGGCTGTGTCATCCTACTACCTGGCTACCACCCACCCACCCCTGCTAGCTACCTATTGTCCTCCTGCTCTATGGGCTGCAACATGATCCACAGCTCCTCTCCTTACCCAGCCAACATGGTGGTCCATGTTTCAAATGGCACCCTATTCCCTATATAGTGCACTACTTTAGACCAGGACCCTATGGCACCCTATTCCTTATATAGTGCACTACTTTAGACCAGGACCCTATGGCACCCTATTCCCTATATAGTGCACTACTTTAGACCAGGACCCTATGGCACCCTATTCCCAAAATAGTGCCTCTGTGGCTTTGATCAATCAAAAGTAGTGCACTATATAGGGAATACGGTTCAATTTATAATGTGCACCCTGTGTTTACCCAGGGCTTCAGTACCAGAGTTATCCCTTCAGGTAGCTGGTTGCTCTTTTCTGGCTGTGTGGGCAGCTGTCCTGTTTATACTGTGGTAGCTGGCTATATGTGAATAGTATTCGTCTAGCGAACTTCATAATTATCAGCTAGCTATATGTGAATAGTATTCATCTAGCTAACTTCATAATTATCAGCTAGCTATATGTGAATAGTATTCATCTAGCTAACTTCATAATTATCAGCTAGCTATAAGTGAATAGTATTCGTCTAGCTAACTTCATAATTATCATCTAGCTATATGTGAATAGTATTCATCTAGCTAACTTCATAATTATCAGCTAGCTATATGTGAATAGTATTCGTCTAGCTAACTTCATAATTATCAGCTAGCTATATGTGAATAGTATTCGTCTAGCTAACTTCATAATTATCAGCTAGCTATATGTGAATAGTATTCATCTAGCTAACTTCATAATTATCTAGCTAACCAGGTAGTTTTACATGTAAAAAAAAAACGACCTAAACCTAATGTTATGAAGGGTAGATGGCCAATGTTATCAACCAATTCTTCATCTGTTATCCTGTGGTCTACCCACTAGGGCCGACACAATTACTGTATAACTGTGGAGCTGACAGTTCTGAATGAACTACAGTACAATATTGTAGTCAGGCAACATATGAGATGAGCGGGCAACTGGTCATTCTGAAGTCAGTTTTATTTTCTCTTGCTTCAGCTCAAAGTCAAGATGTCATTGTTTTGTTTTCAAGACGTTTGGCATCACTTTTCTTTTTGCATGCTTGTCACATTACGTCAACAATCCTGGGAATATTTCAGTTGAAGCTTGCATCGATGCACGCTTACTGCCCTCTGTTTTCTCTTACTGCCCTCTGGTTTCTCTTACTGCCCTCTGGTTTCTCTTACTGCCCTCTGGTTTTCTCTTACTTCCCTCTGGTTTTCTCTTACTTCCCTCTGTTTTCTCTTACTGCCCTCTGTTTTCTCTTACTGCCCTCTGGTTTTTCTCTTACTGCCCTCTGGTTTTTCTCTTACTGCCCTCTGGTTTTTCTCTTACTGCCCTCTGGTTTTTCTCTTACTGCCCTCTAGCCCTGGGGTATAGGGGCAGGAAAGCCCTGGGGTATAGGGGCAGGAAAGCCCTGGGGTATTGGGCACATTCCTCTTCTCTTTGAATATTAGAGACTGTTAAACAGGCTCCGCTGGGCTGCTCCTGTCCTCTCAGTCAGACCCGGGGCCCAATAGGACTGATAGGGCTGCCCCAGGGCATGCAGGGGGATTTCATTGTGAACACACACACACACACACACAGCCAGCCTACACGCTAATGCCAGTATGTAACACCATCTCCAGAAAACCTCCTGAAATGGGATAACCAGCTGTGTTTTAGCTCGTACATTTAGAAATGGTTTTAAAGCCAGCTGTGTTTTAACTCGTACATTTAGAATATGTTTTAAAGCCAGCTGTGTTTTAGCTCGTACATTTAGAAATTGTTTTAAAGCCAGCTGTGTTTTAGCTCGTAAACATTTAGGAAGTGCTTAGATGACCTTGTGTTTTACTATAAAATACAGCTCATCCCCAGGCAGGCAGGCGGCCCTTGATGCTGTGCTGATTTTGTGTTGGAAGCTGAGTCGTCGATGTTTTGTGAATGGTGATTAATGAGTGGCATGTCTCTCCTCATTCTACTCATGGAGAGAGATTTGTCTGCTGGCTTTCCCCTATAACTAACTTGCATTTTAGCTAAAGACTGAGAATGTGCAGTACCTTTTTAACCTATGGTGGCATTGTACTATATACCCCAAATGGAACCCTATTCGCTGTGTAGTGCACTACTTTAGACCAGGGCCCGTGGGGAAGTAGTTCACAGGGCCCGGTGGGGGAAGTAGTTCACAGGGCCCGGTGGGGGAAGTAGTTCACAGGGCCCGGTGGGGGGAAGTAGTTCACAGGGCCCGGTGGGGGGGGGGGGAGTGGTTCACAGGGCCCGGTGGGGGGGGGAGTGGTTCATAGGGCCCGGTGGGGGGGAGTAGGTCACAGGGCCCGGTGGGGGGGGGGGGGGGAGTAGTTCACAGGGCCCGGTGGGGGGGGGAGTAGTTCACAGGGCCCGGTGGGGGGGGGTAGTTCACAGGGCCCGGTGGGGGGGGGGGAGTAGTTCACAGGGCCCGGTGGGGGGGGGGGTAGTTCACAGGGCCCGGTGGGATCTGGTTGAAGGTACTAAATAGGGCCCTCAGTCTGAACTCTGGACCTGGGACGAGGGCTGTTGTGATTGCATTACTGTCACGCTGGTGGTCACGAGTCATGAAGGCAGTCAAATTCCACATGACCGTTAAGTCACAGTAATTAGGCTTCTCCAAGCTCTTATGCAGCTGATGGTCATTACTAGCCACCAAACTTGTTAACTGCCTGGTACTCAGTGCTCTATTGTCCCTCTAATCACTCTGACATCAATTCAAATGTAATCAAAATTCTAATCAAGCACTTCATGAGAGCCCTTGAGCTTGCGTGAGAAAACAAGAGTGATGGCCTCTATTAAAAAGAGGAGGAACCCATCAGTTTTTAATAGGCAAGACCTACTATATTTATTTCTCAACTGTCCTAATATGAAGCACATTGCTTCTCTTTACAACAGGAGTACAGCCTACCTGGCTGGCATGAAAATGGACCACGGGGAAAAGCGTCCTCTCTTCGCTATTTAAATGCATAGATGACAGGTATTTTTTTCCAATGCCCCTGTTTCAATAAAGATTCATGATAATGATCCATTCTAAATCAACACAAATTTCACACTATATATTATTTTGTCTATGTAAAGACGAGATTAAATCAAGAATAGTCTGATGGGTGACAATATTAGCCTTTCACTTGTGTTTGATGCCCAGCATTAGAAACTACGCCTTTTATTCTCACTCCTCATGTAGCCTAGCCCATAGTCCTATAAGGTTAGTATCACACCTCATGTAGCCTAGTCCGTAGTCCTATAAGGTTAGTATCACACCTCATGTAGCCTAGTCCATAGTCCTATATGTTTTAATTAGGTTAGTATCACATCTCATGTAGTCTAGCCCATAGTCCTATAAGGTTAGTATCACACCTCATGTAGTCTAGCCCATAGTCCTATAAGGTTAGTATCACACCTCATGTAGTCTAGCCCATAGTCCTATAAGGTTAGTATCACACCTCATGTAGTCTAGCCCATAGTCCTATAAGGTTAGTATCACACCTCATGTAGTCTAGCCCATAGTCCTATAAGGTTAGTATTACACCTCATGTAGTCTAGCCCATAGTCCTATAAGGTTAGTATCACACCTCATGTAGCCTAGCCCGTAGTCCTATAAGGTTAGTATTACACCTCATGTAGTCTAGCCCGTAGTCCTATAAGGTTAGTATTACACCTCATGTAGTCTAGTCCATAGTCCTATAAGGTTAGTATCACACCTCATGTAGCCTAGCCCATAGTCCTATAAGGTTAGTATCACACCTCATGTAGTCTAGCCCGTAGTCCTATAAGGCTAATTAGTATCACACTTCATGTGGGGCGACAGTGTAGCCTAGTGGTTAGAGCATTGGACTAGTAACCAAAAGGTTGCAAGTTCAAATCCCCGAGCTGACAAGGTACAAAATCTGTCATTCTGTCCCTGAACAGGCAGTTAACCCACTGTTCCTAGGCCGTCATTGAAAATAAGAATTTGTTCTTAACTGACTTGCCTAGTAAAATAAAGGTAAAATAAATAAAATAAAAATGTAGCCTAGCCCATAGGCCTAAATGTTTTAATAAAGGTTTTTATCACAAATTAAGTGGCCAAAATAACTCCTTAAAATGAAGCACATTAATCTGTTTTACAAGGGGTGTAGAGCCTAACTGGCATACATAATGACGTGAGTTTCAAGTTTGGGGGAAGATAATTTTCACCATTAGAAATGCACCTTTTTATAATAAAAGCATTACATGCATAATCACATTTTGGTCACTTTTGATAATGTTGTTTTCCACTAATGGAACATTCACACTTATAGCCTACTACCATGTGCGCATTGCTGCGCTTGTAAATGTGAAGAAATAGGATACTAGTTTATCAACATTTTAAGGTAAACCTTCTGACCTGCTACATCAGCCTCATTGTTTTATTAATTTGGGGTCTATTGCATCCCACAACCATCAGGTTCTACCCCCGATAAATGGAAAAGGGTGTATTTTGGGGCGAAACCAGTAACTGAACTGTCTATTTTGTGGTCGAGGTGTTTTTGTGGTCGAGGTGTTTTTGTGGTCGAGGTGTTTTTGTGGTCTAGGTGTTTTTGTGGTCTAGGTGTTTTTGTGGTCTTGTCAGTCCCCAGGATCTGGAAAGCATTCAGCAATTCTCCACTTAAGCCTTCCCTAACCCAGCCTTCTCTTCCCTTAACTAACCTTCCCTAAACTAACCTTCCACTACCTTCCCTAAACGAACCTAGCCTTCCCTAACCTTCCCTAACCCAGCCTTCCCTATCCTTCCCTAACCCAGCCTTCCCTAGCCTTCCCTAACCTAGCCTTCTCTAGCCTTCCCTAACCTTACCCTAACCTAGCCTTCCCTAGCCTAGCCTTCCCTAACCTAGCTTTCCCTAACCTAACCTAGCTTTCCCTAACCTAGCCTAGCCTTCCCTAACCTAGCCTTCCCTAACCTAGCCTTCCCTAGCCTAACCTAGCCTAACCTTCCCTAACCTTCCCTTCCCTAGCCTTCCCTAACCTAGCCTTCCCTAACCTAGCCTTCCCTAACCTTACCCTAACCTAGCCTTCCCTAGCCTAACCTAGCCTTCCCTAACCTAGCCTTCCCTAGCCTTCCCTAACCTAGCCTAACCTAACCTTCCCTTCCCTAGCCTTCCCTAGCCTTCTCTAACCTAGCCTTCTCTAACCTAGCCTTCCATAGCCTAGCCTTCCCTAACCTAGCCTTCCCTAACCTAGCCTTCCCTAACCTAGCCTTCCCTAACCTTACCCTAGCCTAGCCTTCCCTAGCCTAACCTAGCCTTCCCTAACTTAGCCTTCCTAGCCTTCCCTAACCTAGCCTAACCTAACCTTCCCTTCCCTAGCCTTCCCTAGCCTTCTCTAACCTAGCCTTCTCTAACCTAGCCTTCCATAGCCTAGCCTTCCCTAACCTAGCCTTCCCTAACCTAGCCTAGCCTTCCCTAACCTAACCTAGCCTTCCCTAACCTAGCCTAGCCTTCCCTAGCCTAGCCTTCCCTAGCCTTCCCTAACCTAGCCTAGCCTTCCCTAACCTAGCCTAGCCTTCCCTAGCCTAGCCTTCCCTAACCTAGCCTAGCCTTCCCTAACCTAGCCTAGCCTTCCCTAGCCTAGCCTTCCCTAACCTAACCTTCCCTAACCTAGCCTTCCCTAGCCTTCCCTAACCTAGCCTAACCTAACCTAGCCTAACCTAACCTTGCCTTCCCTAACCTTCCCTAACCTAGCCTAGCCTTCCCTAACCTAGCCTACCCTAACCTAGCCTTCCCTAGCCTAGCCTACCCTAGCCTTCCCTAACCTAGCCTAGCCTTCCCTAGCCTAGCCTTCCCTAACCTAGCCTAGCCTTCCCTAACCTAGCCTAGCCTTCCCTAGCCTTCCCTAACCTAACCTTCCCTAACCTAGCCTTCCCTAGCCTTCCCTAACCTAGCCTAACCTAACCTTCCCTTCCCTAGCCTTCCCTAACCTAGCCTAGCCTTCCCTAACCTAGCCTAGCCTACCCTAACCTAGCCTTCCCTAGCCTACCCTAGCCTTCCCTAACCTAGCCTTCCCTAACCTAGCTTTCCCTAACCTAGCCTAGCCTTCCCTAGCCTAGCCTAGCCTTCCCTAACCTAGCCTAGCCTTCCCTAACCTAG
Organism: Oncorhynchus masou masou; assembly: GCF_036934945.1. NCBI lineage: Eukaryota > Metazoa > Chordata > Actinopteri > Salmoniformes > Salmonidae > Oncorhynchus > Oncorhynchus masou. The sequence continues at coordinate 113,580,769 of NC_088235.1, forward strand.
CCTAGCCTTCCCTAGCCTAGCCTTCCCTAGCCTAGCCTTCCCTAACCTAGCCTTCCCTAACCTAGCCTAACCTAACCTAACCTTTCTTAACTTTCCCTAACCTAACTTTCCCTAACCTAACTTTCCCTAACCTAGCCTTTCCTAACCTAGCCTTTCCTAACCTACATTTCTCCTGAAATGGGCGTCATATTTCAGTGGTTGTCTGAGTTTTGATTTGCTAACCTGTTAGTTTACCAGCTAGGCAATAGGGAGGGGGTACCTTCCATCCCAGGTCCCCCCATTTTGACTGGATATTTTAGTTTTCTAGAAACGGATTAAGTCTAGTCCTGGACTAAAATGCACCTTCCATGGGAGATTCCCCGTAAAGCATGCTTTTATTCTCTGCTCTGTCTCTGAGTAAGTTTATAATGTTGTTTTTATGACGTGCCACCTATAAAAAGCATGCACAGGTTTCCCGCGTGAGACTTGTTTTTGTTGGCTCTCCAGTCAGAGGCTCCGCGTGTAGCAACCAATGATGTACAGCACCAGTCTGAAGTTTGGACACATTTACTCATTCATTGGTCTTTCTTCTTCTTAATATTATTTTTTTTTGTGCTATTTTCTATATTGTAGAATAATAGTGAAGTATTCAACCCTTTTGTTATGGCAAGCCTAAATAAGTTCAGGAGTAAAAATTACCTTAAGTTGCATGGACTCACTGTGTGCAATAATAGTGTTTAACATGATTTTTGAATGACTACCTCATCTCTGTCCCCCCACACATACAATTTATATGTTAGGTTCACCAGTGGAGCAGTGAATTTCAAACACGGATTGAAACACAAAGACCAGAGCGGTTTTACAATTCCTCACAAGGAAGGGCACCTATTGGTAAATTTAACAACAACGAAATAGGCAGACATTGAATATCCCTTTGAACATGGCTAAGTTATTAATTACATTTTGGATGAGGGTTTCCCTTAGCTGGTAATAGCTGGCTTTTGGCTGATTTAAAAAATAAATAAAAACAAATACAGAAGCCAATCAATAAAATTGATGCCTGCCAATTGTCCTGGAGAGGAGAGAAATCCTATTGCAAAGTACTGTGATTTTGGTGTTCGTTACATGGCTTGTTGGCTGAGAGAAACGTAAATCTGGACAGGTGCACTTTGATATTAGAATACATCAGAATTCACCAAGGACTGTACATTGTTGCATCATCAATATTTCACGTTCTGTTAATATGAATTACCATATTCTAAATGTGATTTCTTTCATTCTGAGCACCGTGGGTACGCACTAAATGCGTATGGGTCCGGTAATGTTCTCAAATGTCCTGTAAATTTAAAAGAATTATGCCTGTCAAATGAACCGCGCCACATTTTCCGAATGTTAAACCCAGCTTTGGATGGTGTATCAATACATCCAGTCACTACAAACATACAGGAGTCCTTCCTAACTACGTTGCAGGAGAGGAAGGGTACCACTCTTCATATTGTCAACCGTGGTGGTGGCGGCTGCATCATGTTATGAGTATGCTTGTCATCTGTAAAATCCATGATGAGATATTAAAATGGCTGACTAGCAATGATCAACTTGACAAAGCTTGAAGAACTTTCATCAGAATTTGTGGAAATATAATATTGTATATTTTGTGGAAATATTGTATAATCCAAGTGTGCAGAGCTCTTAGATTTACCCAGGAAGACTCTGTTAGCTGTTATCACCACCAAAGGAGATTTCTAAAAAGTATTGACTCAGGGGTGTGAATACTTATGTAAATGTAGATATTTTATTTTCAAAATATTGGGCAAAAGTTTCTAAACATGTTTTCACTTTGTCATTATGGGGTATTGTGTGTAGATGGGCCAGAGGGAAGGAAATTAATTCCATCCATATTGAATTCAGGCTGTAACACATTTTTGAATAAGTCCTGTGTTATGAATGCTTTCTGATGGCACTGTATTTGTCAGTAGGGAAAGTAACATTAGTACTTAAAAAAAAAGTATACTCTAAGGAAATGTTTTTGTATACATTTTTTTTATGTTTAGCACAATTTTATTTTAAAAGCATTAAGGTGTCTGTAATAGAATACATGTAGTAAAACAAATGTAGACATTTTAATAAATGAATATAGCTTCCAAAAATATTTTCTTTTAGAATGGGAGGAGAGTACCAAGATGGAGGTGCGGTGGCTTCAAAACAGCGCCTCCTGTCAGCCATCTAGTGTATATACAGTATAAATCACTGCCGGAAGTGGGAGATCTGTAATCAATGCAAAATGAATTAAAATGTCCAAATTAAGTTAGTTAAATGAGAAGGAGTAGGCTACAACCAGCAACCCTCAGGTAGGCTGTTTAATTTGAACAAAGTTGTTGTAGACCAGGACGAGGAGCGCGGCAACATAGCTTCGGTTGGTTAGGTAGCGCGGCAACATAGCTTCGGTTGGTTAGGTAGCGCGGCAACATAGCTTCGGTTGGTTAGGTAGCGCGGCAACATAGCTTCGGTTGGTTAGGTAGCGCGGCAACAGCTTCGGTTGGTTAGGTAGCGCGGCAACATAGCTTCGGTTGGTTAGGTAGCGCGGCAACATAGCTTCGGTTGGTTAGGTAGCGCGGCAACATGGCTTCGGTTGGTTAGGTAGCGCGGCAACATAGCTTCGGTTGGTTAGGTAGCGCGGCAACATAGCTTCGGTTGGTTAGGTAGCGCGGCAACAGCTTCGGTTGGTTAGGTAGCGCGGCAACATAGCTTCGGTTGGTTAGGTAGCGCGGCAACATCTGTCTGTTTCAGCTAGATTCTTTACATAGATTTGATGCAACAGAAGCACTGCCAGATGGAATGATGGATAACAAGTCTGTCTAACTAGTACGAGTCTGGCAACTTTTTCTCTCTCCCTAGTCTCTCACACTACTGGCCCATCCCCACCCTGCTGTAGACATCATCTCTCCCTTGTCTCTCACACTACTGGTCCCTGTCAAGCCCCACCCTGCACTAGACATCATCTCTCCCTTGTCTCTCACACCACCAGCCCATCCCCACCCTGATGTAGACAACATCTCTCCCTAGTCTCTCACACCACCAGCCCATCCCCACCCTGATGTAGACAACATCTCTCCCTTGTCTCTCACACTACTGGCCCATCCCCACCCTGCTGTAGACAACATCTCTCCCTTGTCTCTCACACCACCAGCCCATCCCCACCCTGATGTAGACAACATCTCTCCCTAGTCTCTCACACTACTGGCCCATCCCCACCCTGCTGTAGACAACATCTCTCCCTTGTCTCTCACACTACTGGCCCATCCCCACCCTGCTGTAGACAACATCTCTCCCTTGTCTCTCACACTACTGGCCCATCCCCACCCTGATGTCTCTCACACCACCAGCCCATCCCCACCCTGATGTAGACAACATCTCTCCCTAGTCTCTCACACTACTGGCCCATCCCCACCCTGCTGTAGACAACATCTCTCCCTTGTCTCTCACACTACTGGCCCATCCCCACCCTGCTGTAGACAACATCTCTCCCTTGTCTCTCACACTACTGGCCCATCCCCACCCTGCTGTAGACATCATCTCTCCCTTGTCTCTCACACTACTGGTCCCTGTCAAGCCCCACCCTGCACTAGACATCATCTCTCCCTTGTCTCTCACACCACCAGCCCATCCCCACCCTGATGTAGACAACATCTCTCCCTAGTCTCTCACACCACCAGCCCATCCCCACCCTGATGTAGACAACATCTCTCCCTTGTCTCTCACACCACCGGCCCATCCCCACCCTGATGTAGACAACATCTCTCCCTTGTCTCTCACACCACCGGCCCATCCCCACCCTGATGTAGACATCATCTCTCCCTAGTCTCTCACACCACCGGCCCATCCCCACCCTGATGTAGACAACATCTCTCCCTAGTCTCTCACACCACCGGCCCATCCCCACCCTGATGTAGACAACATCTCTCCCTAGTCTCTCACACTACCGGCCCATCCCCACCCTGATGTAGACAACATCTCTCCCTAGTCTCTCACACCACCGGCCCATCCCCACCCTGATGTAGACAACATCTCTCCCTAGTCTCTCACACCACCGGCCCATCCCCACCCTGATGTAGACAACATCTCTCCCTAGTCTCTCACACCACCAGCCCATCCCCACCCTGATGTAGACAACATCTCTCCCTTGTCTCTCACACCACCGGCCCATCCCCACCCTGATGTAGACAACATCTCTCCCTAGTCTCTCACACCACCGGCCCATCCCCACCCTGATGTAGACAACATCTCTCCCTAGTCTCTCACACTACCGGCCCATCCCCACCCTGATGTAGACAACATCTCTCCCTAGTCTCTCACACTACTGGCCCATCCCCACCCTGATGTAGACAACATCTCTCCCACAGCCTGTGCAGTATTGTCTGGGATATTGTGTGTGTAAAATAAAAACATGTTTCCACTATCCAGATTTCCCATATTTTTTTTAAAATGAATTATTCAAAGTGTTTTTCTCATTCTTTAAGGTGTTTATGTTGCACTAACCGTGTGTGTGTGTGTGTGTGTGTGTGTGTGTGTGTGTGTGTGTTGCAGGTCTAGATGCAGAGCTGTACTACGTGAGGGATGACGTGGTAAACCACTATGCGCTCTCATTTATCCTGCCTGTACCCAGCGAGACCAACAGCCTGCACTTCACCTGGCGCTCCAAGGATAAGGTACTCGCTCGGTCTCTCTCTGTCGGCCGGTCTCTCTCTGTCGGCCGGTCTCTCTCTGTCGGCCGGGCTCTCTCTGTCGGCCGGTCTCTCTCTGTCGGCCGGTCTCTCTCTGTCGGCCGGTCTCTCTCTGTCGGCCGGTCTCTCTCTGTCGGCCGGTCTCTCTCTGTCGGCCGGTCTCTCTCTGTCGGCCGGTCTCTCTCTGTCGGCCGGTCTCTCTCTGTCGGCCGGTCTCACTCACTCACTCACTCACTCACTCACTCACTCACTCACTCACTCACTCACTCACTCACTCACCCTTCTTTCCGCCCCACTCCTACAGGTTGATTACAGGATGGGTTTCCATGTAGACAAACCTGCAGCTATGAACCAACCACAGAGCAACATCTCTGCCCAGGGGGAGGTGCCTCGCACAGCCTCAGGTCTGTCAACCAATCATCACTTCCCATCCTCCACTGGTATTATGAACATTATAATTATCTTCTGTATTTTAAAAGTATGTATTAATATTCAGAGCCACGAAAAATGGATTTTGAGTTCTTCTGGAACGTGTGTGTTGCTAGATCAGTCAATCAATCAAATTATATTATAAAGCCTGCAGCAGGGTACCTAATAAAGCCTGCAGCAGGGTACCTAATAAAGCCTGCAGTAGGGTAACTAGTAAAGCCTGCAGCGGTAGGGTACCTAGTAAAGCCTGCAGCGGTAGGGTACCTGGTAAAGCCTGCAGCGGTAGGGTACCTGGTAAAGCCTGCAGCGGTAGGGTACCTGGTAAAGCCTGCAGCGGTAGGGTACCTGGTAAAGCCTGCAGCGGTAGGGTACCTGGTAAAGCCTGCAGCGGTAGGGTACCTGGTAAAGCCTGCAGCGGTAGGGTACCTGGTAAAGCCTGCAGCGGTAGGGTACCTGGTAAAGCCTGCAGCGGTAGGGTACCTGGTAAAGCCTGCAGCGGTAGGGTACCTGGTAAAGCCTGCAGCGGTAGGGTACCTGGTAAAGCCTGCAGCTGTAGAGTACCTGGTAAAGCCTGCAGCGGTAGGGTACCTGGTAAAGCCTGCAGCTGTAGAGTACCTGGTAAAGCCTGCAGCGGTAGGGTACCTGGTAAAGCCTGCAGCGGTAGGGTACCTGGTAAAGCCTGCAGCGGTAGGGTAACTAGACTGACCCCTGAACTAGTAGGAACACAGGGGAACCCAGTGTAATCTCTCTTTGTCTGTCGCTGTGTTGGCTCTCTCTTTGTCAATCTCTGTGTTTCTCTCTCTGTGTGTGTAGTGTTCAGAGTGGACCTGTTCTGCTCAGGGAAGGTAGATGGAGAGGCGGTCCTGACGGTACAGCTCAACCTCACCAGCCACTCGAACAACTTCACAGTCCTCAACTTCAAGAGGAGGAAAATGTGCTACAAACGTAAGACTCCTCTTCCTGTCAGTCAGGGCCGGAACAGTAATTGTATAACCGTGTCAGAGACGATTATGGGTGAAGACAAAATAAGTTGTAATTGTTCAAATGAATGAATTCTATTTTTTTTTTTTTTTAGGTAAATATATACTTAATAGTAGTAGTGTAAATGATTGATTGTTATAAACAATTGTTTTTCTACCTTAAACCATCAAACTGTCTCCATCTCCCCCCCTCCAACGTGTGCTCCCTCTGATTCTGGAACACCGTGTGGCGATGCTGGAACACAGTCTGTGTCCGTGGCGACGCAGCAACACAGCCTGTGTCCGTGGCGACGCAGCAACACAGCCTGTGTCCGTGGCGACGCCGCAACGCCGTGTGTGCTGCAAACTGTCATGTTGATTAAAGAAGCAATTAAACTGGCCTTCTTTAGACTAGTTGAGTATCTGGAGCATCAGTATTTGTGGGTTCGATTACAGGCTCAAAATGGCCAGAAACAATCAACTGTCTTCTGAAACTCGTCAGTCTATTCTTGTTCTGAGAAATGAAGGCTATTCCATGCGAGAAATTGTCAAGAAACTGAAGATCTCGTACAACGCTGTGTACTACTCCCTTCACAGAACAGCGCAAATGGGCTTTAACCAGAATAGAAAGAGGAGTGGGAGGCCCCGGTGCACAACAGCAAGAGGACAAGTACATTAGTGTCTAGTTTGAGAAACGGACGCCTCACAAGTCCTCAACTGGCAGCTTCATGAAATAGTACCAGCAAAACACCAGTCTCAGCGTCAAAAGTGAAGTGGCGACTCTGGTATGCTGGCCTTCTAGGCAGAGTTCGCAAAGAAAAATCCGTATCTCAAACTGGCCAATAAAGAAAATAAAAAAATTAAGATGGGCGAATGAAGAGACACTAAACAGAGGTATTCTGCCGTCAAGTATCTCTCTGTACTTTGCTCTGTTCATCTTTCCCTCAATCCTGACTAGTCTCCCAGTCCCTGCCTCTGAAAAACATCCCCACGGCTTGTTGTTGCTGCCACCACCGTGCTTCACCGTAGGGATGATGCCAGGTTTCCTCCAGATGTGACACTTGGCATTCAGGCCAAAGAGTTCAGTCTTGGTTTCATCAGACCAGAGAATCTTGTTTAAAAGGCTGTCAGGTGCCTTTTAGTGAGGAGTGGCTTCCGTCTGGCCACTCTACCATGAAGGCCTGATTGGTGGAGTGCTGCAGAGATGGTTGTTCTTCTGTAATGTTCTCCCATCTCCACAGAGGAACTCTGGGGCTCTTTCAGAGTGACCATTGGGTCTTGGTCACCTCCCTGACCAAGGCCCTTCTCCCCCGATTGCTCAGTTTGGCCGAGTGGCCAGCTCTAGGAAGAGACTTGGTGTTTCCAAACTTCTTCCATTTAAGAATGATGGAGGCCACTGTGTTCTTGGGGAACTTCAATGCTGCAGACATGTTTTTGGTACCCTTCCCCAAATCTGTGCCTCGACACAATCCTGTCTCAGAGCTCTACGGACAATTCCTTCGACCTCATGGCTTGGTTTTTGCTCTGACATGCACTATCAACTGCGGGACCTTTTATATAGACAGGTGTGTGCCTTTCCAAATAATGTTCAATCAGTTGAATTTACCACAGGTCAACTTCAATCAATTTGTAGAAACATCTGAAGGATGATAGATGGAAACAGGATGCACCTGAGCTCAATTTCGAGTCTCATAGCAAAGGGTCTGAATACTTATGTAAATAAGGTATTTCTGATTTATAATTAATACATTTGCTAAAACGTCTAAACCTGTTTTTTCACTTTGTCATTATGGAGTATTGTGTGTAGATTTCTGAGGATTTTTATTTATTTATTTAATCCGTTTTAGAATAAGGCTTTAGTGTAACAAAATGTGGAAAAAGTCCAGGGGTTTCAGTACTTTCTGAAAGTGTTATATTGATGGCAAGGTGTTTTGTCTTAACTTCTGCTGCTGCTATTTTCAACCACACTAGATAATTACACACACACACACACACACACACACACACACACACACACACACACACACACACACACACACACACCCTGCTTGTCATATGCTTGCTGAGAGGAAGCGGACAATAACTCTATGCTTCGGCTTATTTTAAACACGAGTCAAATCAGCCACCTGAGGAGGGTAGTGTTTTTGTGCCTCTCCCTGCCTCATATACCGTGTTGTAAAATGGTGTCTGTCCAGGACTGTTAAGCAGCTGGCTATTTCTAAGTTGTATCACATCTTGGTAAATGCTTGGTTTGTGAAATCTGTGTGGCTCCAGCCTTGTATACATCGGTCTACCAATCCCCCTTAATGTCCCGCTCTTCATTTTGCTTCCTGCTCTAAATCGTTCTTCCTCCTCTGTGTATCTCTAACAGGAATTGATTCTGATCCGAAGATTACACCGGTCTCCAACAACAAGACCATTCAGAGGCCAGAGAGTAAGTAGGCCAATCCATATAGCCCTACATCCTGTCCCCTAAACCAGCTCCGTATAGCCATACATCCTGTCCCCTAAACCAGCTCCGTATAGCCATACATCCTGTTCCCTAAACCAGCTCCGTATAGCCATACATCCTGTTCCCTAAACCAGCTCCGTATAGCCATACATCCTGTTCCCTAAACCAGCTCCGTATAGCCATACATCCTGTTCCCTAAACCAGCTCCGTATAGCCATACATCCTGTTCCCTAAACCAGCTCCGTATAGCCATACATCCTGTTCCCTAAACCAGCTCCGTATAGCCATACATCCTGTTCTCTAAACCAGCTCCGTATAGCCATACATCCTGTTCCCTAAACCAGCTCCGTATAGCCATACATCCTGTTCCCTAAACCAGCTCCGTATAGCCATACATCCTGTTCCCTAAACCAGCTCCGTATAGCCATACATCCTGTTCCCTAAACCAGCTCTGTATAGCCATACATCCTGTTCCCTAAACCAGCTCCGTATAGCCATACATCCTGTTCCCTAAACCAGCTCCGTATAGCCATACATCCTGTTCCCTAAACCAGCTTCCATTGAGCCATACATCCTGTCCCCTAAACCAGCTCCGTATAGCCATACATCCTATAACCTGTTCCCTAAACCAGCTCCGTATAGCCATACATCCTGTTCCCTAAACCAGCTCCGTATAGCCATACATCCTGTTCCCTAAACCAGCTCCGTATAGCCATACATCCTGTTCCCTAAACCAGCTCCGTATAGCCATACATCCTGTTCCCTAAACCAGCTCCGTATAGCCATACATCCTGTTCCCTAAACCAGCTCTGTATAGCCATACATCCTGTTCCCTAAACCAGCTCCGTATAGCCATACATCCTGTTCCCTAAACCAGCTCCGTATAGCCCTACATCCTGTTCCCTAAACCAGCTCCGTATAGCCATACATCCTGTCCCCTAACCCAGCTCCGTATAGCCATACATCCTGTTCCCTAACCCAGCTCCGTATAGCCTTACATCCTGTTCCCTAAACCAGCTCCGTATAGCCATACATCCTGTCCCCTAAACCAGCTCTGTATAGCCATACATCCTATAACCTGTTCCCTAAACCAGCTCCGTATAGCCATACATCCTGTCCCCTAAACCAGCTCCGTATAGCACTACATCCTGTCCCCTAAACCAGCTCCGTATAGCACTACATCCTGTCCCCTAAACCAGCTCCGTATAGCCATACATCCTGTCCCCTAAACCAGCTCCGTATAGCCATACATCCTGTTCCCTAAACCAGCTCCGTATAGCCATACATCCTGTTCCCTAAACCAGCTCCGTATAGCCATACATCCTGTTCCCTAAACCAGCTCCGTATAGCCATACATCCTGTCCCCTAAACCAGCTCCGTGTAGCCATACATCCTGTTCCCTAAACCAGCTCCGTGTAGCCATACATCCTGTTCCCTAAACCAGCTCCGTATAGCCATAGATCCTGTTCCCTAAACCAGCTCCGTATAGCCATACATCCTGTTCCCTAAACCAGCTCCGTATAGCCATAGATCCTGTTCCCTAAACCAGCTCCGTATAGCCATACATCCTGTTCCCTAAACCAGCTCCGTATAGCCATACATCCTGTTCCCTAAACCAGCTCCGTATAGCCATACATCCTGTTCCCTAAACCAGCTCCGTATAGCCATACATCCTGTTCCCTAAACCAGCTCCGTATAGCCATACATCCTGTTCCCTAAACCAGCTCCGTTTAGCCATACATCCTGTTCCCTAAACCAGCTCCGTATAGCCATACATCCTGTTCCCTAAACCAGCTCCGTATAGCCATACATCCTGTCCCCTAAACCAGCTCCTTATAGCCATACATCCTGTCCCCTAAACCAGCTCCGTATAGCCCTACATCCTGTCCCCTAAACCAGCTCCGTATAGCCCTACATCCTATATCCTGTCCCCTAAACCAGCTCCGTATAGCCGTACATCCCGTTCCCTAAACCAGCTCCGTATAGCCCTACATCCTATATCCTGTCCCCTAAACCAGCTCCGTATAGCCATACATCCTGTTCCCTAAACCAGCTCCGTATAGCCATACATCCTGTTCCCTAAACCAGCTCCGTATAGCCATACATCCTGTCCCCTAAACCAGCTCCTTATAGCCATACATCCTGTCCCCTAAACCAGCTCCATATAGCCCTACATCCTGTTCCCTAAACCAGCTCCGTATAGCCCTACATCCTATATCCTGTCCCCTAAACCAGCTCCGTATAGCCGTACATCCCGTTCCCTAAACCAGCTCCGTATAGCCCTACATCCTATATCCTGTCCCCTAAACCAGCTCCGTATAGCCATACATCCTGTTCCCTAAACCAGCTCCGTATAGCCGTACATCCTGTCCCCTAAACCAGCTCCTTATAGCCATACATCCTGTCCCCTAAACCAGCTCCGTATAGCCCTACATCCTGTCCCCTAAACCAGCTCCGTATAGCCCTACATCCTATATCCTGTCCCCTAAACCAGCTCCGTATAGCCGTACATCCCGTTCCCTAAACCAGCTCCGTATAGCCCTACATCCTATATCCTGTCCCCTAAACCAGCTCCGTATAGCCATACATCCTGTTCCCTAAACCAGCTCCGTATAGCCATACATCCTGTTCCCTAAACCAGCTCCGTATAGCCATACATCCTGTTCCCTAAACCAGCTCCGTATAGCCATACATCCTGTCCCCTAAACCAGCTCCTTATAGCCATACATCCTGTCCCCTAAACCAGCTCCGTATAGCCCTACATCCTGTTCCCTAAACCAGCTCCGTATAGCCCTACATCCTATATCCTGTCCCCTAAACCAGCTCCGTATAGCCGTACATCCCGTTCCCTAAACCAGCTCCGTATAGCCCTACATCCTATATCCTGTCCCCTAAACCAGCTCCGTATAGCCATACATCCTGTTCCCTAAACCAGCTCCGTATAGCCGTACATCCCGTTCCCTAAACCAGCTCCGTATAGCCATACATCCTGTTCCCTAAACCAGCTCCGTATAGCCGTACATCCCGTTCCCTAAACCAGCTCCGTATAGCCATACATCCTGTCCCCTAAACCAGCTCCGTATAGCACTACATCCTGTCCCCTAAACCAGCTCCGTATAGCACTACATCCTGTCCCCTAAACCAGCTCCGTATAGCCATACATCCTGTCCCCTAAACCAGCTCCGTATAGCCATACATCCTGTTCCCTAAACCAGCTCCGTATAGCCATACATCCTGTTCCCTAAACCAGCTCCGTATAGCCATACATCCTGTTCCCTAAACCAGCTCCGTGTAGCCATACATCCTGTTCCCTAAACCAGCTCCGTGTAGCCATACATCCTGTTCCCTAAACCAGCTCCGTATAGCCATAGATCCTGTTCCCTAAACCAGCTCCGTATAGCCATACATCCTGTTCCCTAAACCAGCTCCGTATAGCCATAGATCCTGTTCCCTAAACCAGCTCCGTATAGCCATACATCCTGTCCCCTAAACCAGCTCCTTATAGCCATACATCCTGTCCCCTAAACCAGCTCCGTATAGCCCTACATCCTGTCCCCTAAACCAGCTCCGTATAGCCCTACATCCTATATCCTGTCCCCTAAACCAGCTCCGTATAGCCGTACATCCAGTTCCCTAAACCAGCTCCGTATAGCCCTACATCCTATATCCTGTCCCCTAAACCAGCTCCGTATAGCCATACATCCTGTTCCCTAAACCAGCTCCGTATAGCCATACATCCTGTTCCCTAAACCAGCTCCGTATAGCCATACATCCTGTCCCCTAAACCAGCTCCTTATAGCCATACATCCTGTCCCCTAAACCAGCTCCGTATAGCCCTACATCCTGTTCCCTAAACCAGCTCCGTATAGCCCTACATCCTATATCCTGTCCCCTAAACCAGCTCCGTATAGCCGTACATCCCGTTCCCTAAACCAGCTCCGTATAGCCCTACATCCTATATCCTGTCCCCTAAACCAGCTCCGTATAGCCATACATCCTGTTCCCTAAACCAGCTCCGTATAGCCGTACATCCTGTCCCCTAAACCAGCTCCTTATAGCCATACATCCTGTCCCCTAAACCAGCTCCGTATAGCCCTACATCCTGTCCCCTAAACCAGCTCCGTATAGCCCTACATCCTATATCCTGTCCCCTAAACCAGCTCCGTATAGCCGTACATCCCGTTCCCTAAACCAGCTCCGTATAGCCCTACATCCTATATCCTGTCCCCTAAACCAGCTCCGTATAGCCATACATCCTGTTCCCTAAACCAGCTCCGAATAGCCATACATCCTGTTCCCTAAACCAGCTCCGTATAGCCATACATCCTGTTCCCTAAACCAGCTCCGTATAGCCATACATCCTGTCCCCTAAACCAGCTCCTTATAGCCATACATCCTGTCCCCTAAACCAGCTCCGTATAGCCCTACATCCTGTTCCCTAAACCAGCTCCGTATAGCCCTACATCCTATATCCTGTCCCCTAAACCAGCTCCGTATAGCCGTACATCCCGTTCCCTAAACCAGCTCCGTATAGCCCTACATCCTATATCCTGTCCCCTAAACCAGCTCCGTATAGCCATACATCCTGTTCCCTAAACCAGCTCCGTATAGCCGTACATCCCGTTCCCTAAACCAGCTCCGTATAGCCATACATCCTGTTCCCTAAACCAGCTCCGTATAGCCGTACATCCCGTTCCCTAAACCAGCTCCGTATAGCCATACATCCTGTTCCCTAAACCAGCTCCGTATAGCCGTACATCCCGTTCCCTAAACCAGCTCCGTATAGCCATACATCCTGTTCCCTAAACCAGCTCCGTATAGCCATACATCCCGTTCCCTAAACCAGCTCCGTATAGCCGTACATCCCGTTCCCTAAACCAGCTCCGTATAGCCGTACATCCCGTTCCCTAAACCAGCTCCGTATAGCCGTACATCCTGTTCCCTAAACCAGCTCCGTATAGCCCTACATCCTGTTCCCTAAACCAGCTCCGTATAGCCATACATCCTGTTCCCTAAACCAGCTCCGTATAGCCATACATCCTGTTCCCTAAACCAGCTCCGTATAGCCCGACATCCTACATCCTGTTCCCTAAACCAGCTCCGTATAGCCCTACATCCTACATCCTGTTCCCTAAACCAGCTCCGTATAGCCATACATCCTCTATCCTGTTCCCTAAACCAGCTCCGTATAGCCCTACATCCTGTCCCCTAAACCAGCTCCGTATAGCCCTACATCCTGTCCCCTAAACCAGCTCCGTATAGCCATACATCCTGTTCCCTAAACCAGCTCCGTATAGCCCTAGATCCTGTTCCCTAAACCAGCTCCGTATAGCCCTACATCCTATATCCTGTCCCCTAAACCAGCTCCGTATAGCCGTACATCCCGTTCCCTAAACCAGCTCCGTATAGCCCTACATCCTATATCCTGTCCCCTAAACCAGCTCCGTATAGCCATACATCCTGTTCCCTAAACCAGCTCCGTATAGCCGTACATTCTGTTCCCTAAACCAGCTCCGTAGAGCCATACATCCTGTTCCCTAAACCAGCTCCGTATAGCCGTACATCCCGTTCCCTAAACCAGCTCCGTATAGCCATACATCCCGTTCCCTAAACCAGCTCCGTATAGCCGTACATCCCGTTCCCTAAACCAGCTCCGTATAGCCGTACATCCCGTTCCCTAAACCAGCTCCGTATAGCCGTACATCCCGTTCCCTAAACCAGCTCCGTATAGCCGTACATCCTGTTCCCTAAACCAGCTCCGTATAGCCCTACATCCTGTTCCCTAAACCAGCTCCGTATAGCCATACATCCTGTTCCCTAAACCAGCTCCGTATAGCCATACATCCTGTTCCCTAAACCAGCTCCGTATAGCCCGACATCCTACATCCTGTTCCCTAAACCAGCTCCGTATAGCCCTACATCCTACATCCTGTTCCCTAAACCAGCTCCGTATAGCCATACATCCTGTATCCTGTTCCCTAAACCAGCTCCGTATAGCCCTACATCCTGTTCCCTAAACCAGCTCTGTATAGCCATACATCCTGTATCCTGTTCCCTAAACCAGCTCCGTATAGCCCTACATCCTGTTCCCTAAACCAGCTCCGTATAGCCATACATCCTGTTCCCTAAACCAGCTCCGTATAGCCATACATCCTGTTCTCTAAACCAGCTCCGTATAGCCATACATCCTGTTCCCTAAACCAGCTCCGTATAGCCATACATCCTGTTCCCTAAACCAGCTCCGTATAGCCATACATCCTGTTCCCTAAACCAGCTCCGTATAGCCGTACATCCTATATCCTGTTCCCTAAACCAGCTCCGTATAGCCTTACATCCTGTTCCCTAAACCAGCTCCGTATAGCCATACATCCTGTTCCCTAAACCAGCTCCGTATAGCCATACATCCTGTTCCCTAAACCAGCTCCGTATAGCCGTACATCCTATATCCTGTTCCCTAAACCAGCTCCGTATAGCCGTACATCCTATATCCTGTTCCCTAAACCAGCTCCGTATAGCCCTACATCCTGTTCCCTAAACCAGCTCCGTATAGCCGTACATCCTGTTCCCTAAACCAGCTCCGTATAGCCCTACATCCTGTTCCCTAAACCAGCTCCGTATAGCCATACATCCTGTTCCCTAAACCAGCTCCGTATAGCCATACATCCTGTTCCCTAAACCAGCTCCGTATAGCCATACATCCTGTTCCCTAAACCAGCTCCGTATAGCCCGACATCCTACATCCTGTTCCCTAAACCAGCTCCGTATAGCCCTACATCCTACATCCTGTTCCCTAAACCAGCTCCGTATAGCCATACATCCTGTATCCTGTTCCCTAAACCAGCTCCGTATAGCCCTACATCCTGTTCCCTAAACCAGCTCCGTATAGCCCTACATCCTGTTCCCTAAACCAGCTCCGTATAGCCCTACATCCTGTATCCTGTTCCCTAAACCAGCTCCGTATAGCCCTACATCCTGTATCCTGTCCCCTAAACCAGCTCCGTATAGCCCTACATCCTGTTCCCTAAACCAGCTCCGTATAGCCATACATCCTGTTCCCTAAACCAGCTCCGTATAGCCATACATCCTGTTCCCTAAACCAGCTCCGTATAGCCGTACATCCTATATCCTGTTCCCTAAACCAGCTCCGTATAGCCCTACATCCTGTTCCCTAAACCAGCTCCGTATAGCCATACATCCTGTTCCCTAAACCAGCTCCGTATAGCCATACATCCTGTTCCCTAAACCAGCTCCGTATAGCCATACATCCTGTTCCCTAAACCAGCTCCGTATAGCCGTACATCCTATATCCTGTTCCCTAAACCAGCTCCGTATAGCCCTACATCCTGTTCCCTAAACCAGCTCCGTATAGCCATACATCCTGTTCCCTAAACCAGCTCCGTATAGCCATACATCCTGTTCCCTAAACCAGCTCCGTATAGCCCTATATCCTGTTCCCTAAACCAGCTCCGTATAGCCCTACATCCTATATCCTGTCCCCTAAACCAGCTCCGTATAGCCGTACATCCCGTTCCCTAAACCAGCTCCGTATAGCCCTACATCCTATATCCTGTCCCCTAAACCAGCTCCGTATAGCCATACATCCTGTTCCCTAAACCAGCTCCGTATAGCCGTACATCCCGTTCCCTAAACCAGCTCCGTATAGCCATACATCCTGTTCCCTAAACCAGCTCCGTATAGCCGTACATCCCGTTCCCTAAACCAGCTCCGTATAGCCATACATCCCGTTCCCTAAACCAGCTCCGTATAGCCGTACATCCCGTTCCCTAAACCAGCTCCGTATAGCCGTACATCCCGTTCCCTAAACCAGCTCCGTATAGCCCTACATCCTGTTCCCTAAACCAGCTCCGTATAGCCATACATCCTGTTCCCTAAACCAGCTCCGTATAGCCATACATCCTGTTCCCTAAACCAGCTCCGTATAGCCCTACATCCTACATCCTGTTCCCTAAACCAGCTCCGTATAGCCCTACATCCTGTTCCCTAAACCAGCTCCGTATAGCCATACATCCTGTATCCTGTTCCCTAAACCAGCTCCGTATAGCCCTACATCCTGTTCCCTAAACCAGCTCCGTATAGCCATACATCCTGTTCCCTAAACCAGCTCCGTATAGCCCTACATCCTGTATCCTGTTCCCTAAACCAGCTCCGTATAGCCCTACATCCTGTATCCTGTCCCCTAAACCAGCTCCGTATAGCCCTACATCCTGTTCCCTAAACCAGCTCCGTATAGCCCTACATCCTGTTCCCTAAACCAGCTCCGTATAGCCCTACATCCTGTTCCCTAAACCAGCTCCGTATAGCCCTACATCCTGTTCCCTAAACCAGCTCCGTATAGCCATACATCCTGTTCCCTAAACCAGCTCCGTATAGCCATACATCCTGTTCCCTAAACCAGCTCCGTATAGCCATACATCCTGTTCCCTAAACCAGCTCCGTATAGCCATACATCCTGTTCCCTAAACCAGCTCCGTATAGCCCTACATCCTATATCCTGTTCCCTAAACCAGCTCCGTATAGCCGTACATCCTGTTCCCTAAACCAGCTCCGTATAGCCATACATCCTGTTCCCTAAACCAGCTCCGTATAGCCATACATCCTGTTCCCTAAACCAGCTCCGTATAGCCCTACATCCTGTTCCCTAAACCAGCTCCGTATAGCCCTACATCCTGTTCCCTAAACCAGCTCCGTATAGCCATACATCCTGTTCCCTAAACCAGCTCCGTATAGCCATACATCCTGTTCCCTAAACCAGCTCCGTATAGCCATACATCCTGTTCCCTAAACCAGCTCCGTATAGCCATACATCCTGTTCCCTAAACCAGCTCCGTATAGCCCTACATCCTATATCCTGTCCCCTAAACCAGCTCCGTATAGCCATACATCCTGTTCCCTAAACCAGCTCCGTATAGCCATACATCCTGTTCCCTAAACCAGCTCCGTATAGCCCTACATCCTGTTCCCTAAACCAGCTCCGTATAGCCCTACATCCTGTTCCCTAAACCGGCTCCGTATAGCCATACATCCTGTTCCCTAAACCAGCTCCGTATAGCCATACATCCTGTTCCCTAAACCAGCTCCGTATAGCCATACATCCTGTTCCCTAAACCAGCTCCGTATAGCCATACATCCTGTTCCCTAAACCAGCTCCGTATAGCCATACATCCTGTTCCCTAAACCAGCTCCGTATAGCCCTACATCCTGTTCCCTAAACCAGCTCCGTATAGCCATACATCCTGTCCCCTAAACCAGCTCTGTATAGCCATACATCCTGTTCCCTAAACCAGCTCCGTATAGCCATACATCCTGTTCCCTAAACCAGCTCCGTATAGCCATACATCCTGTTCCCTAAACCAGCTCCGTATAGCCATACATCCTGTTCCCTAAACCAGCTCCGTATAGCCATACATCCTGTTCCCTAAACCAGCTCCGTATAGCCATACATCCTGTTCCCTAAACCAGCTCCGTATAGCCATACATCCTGTTCCCTAAACCAGCTCCGTATAGCCATACATCCTGTTCCCTAAACCAGCTCCGTATAGCCATACATCCTGTTCCCTAAACCAGCTCCGTATAGCCATACATCCTGTTCCCTAAACCAGCTCCGTATAGCCATACATCCTGTTCCCTAAACCAGCTCCGTATAGCCATACATCCTGTTCCCTAAACCAGCTCCATATAGCCATACATCCTGTTCCCTAAACCAGCTCCGTATAGCCATACATCCTGTTCCCTAAACCAGCTCCGTATAGCCCTACATCCTGTTCCCTAAACCAGCTCCGTATAGCCCTACATCCTGTCCCCTAAACCAGACTAGAATGTTACAGCGGATAGGCTCAGACTAAGTGGCAGTATACAACCACAGAGCTTAATGGAACACTTGTAGGATCTCCATGTATACAGCTCAATAAGGCTCTCCTCCACCTCCATGTATTCAGCCATGCGGTTCAATAAGGCTCTCCTCCACCTCCATGTATTCAGCCATGCAGCTCAATAAGGCTCTCCTCCACCTCCATGTATTCAGCCATGCAGTTCAATAAGGCTCTCCTACATCTATTCAGCCATGCAGTTCAATAAGGCTCTCCTACATCTATTCAGCCATGCGGTTCAATAAGGCTCTCCTCCATGTATTCAACCATGTGGTTCAATAAGGCTCTCCTCCATGTATTCAACCATGCGGTTCAATAAGGCTCTCCTACATCTATTCAGCCATGCGGTTCAATAAGGCTCTCCTCCATGTATTCAGCCATGCGGTTCAATAAGGCTCTCCATGTATTCAGCCATGCGGTTCAATAAGGCTCTCCTCCACCTCCATGTATTCAGCCATGCGGTTCAATAAGGCTCTCCTCCATGTACACAGCCATGCAGTTCAATAATGCTCTCTCCCCTCGTTCACCTCTCCCAGTCATCTGTTATAGCCTCTGCCCCAGCAAGGCAGTGCAACAAGGCAGTGCAACAAGGCAGTGCAACAAGGCAGTGCAACAAGGCAGTATAATACTAGACCTAGAGGGAGATGTATTTTATCCGTTTGAAACTCTGATTCCCCCCCTCCACCTCTCCAGTCACCTCTCCATGGGGTTTATTCCGGACTATTATAGTTTATCCTTTTGAAACTCTGATTCCCCCCCTCCACCTCTCCAGTCACCTCTCCATGGGGTTTATTCCGGACTATTATAGTTTATCCTTTTGAAACTCTGATTCCCCCCCTCCACCTCTCCAGTCACCTCTCCATGGGGTTTATTCCGGAATATTATAGTGATCCGTGTGCTGCTGCTGCCTCAGTGATCAGCAGCCATTAGCTGTCCTGGTACTTAGTACTTGCCTTCTTCTGCTTGGGTGGGCCTGGACCTGAGGCATCTCACAAAAGCTTTTAAAAGGCACAGGGATGAGAGGAGAGCTTTCAGACAGAGAGATGAGCTTAGACTGAGAGAGTGACTGAGACCAGTTTGGGTCAGAAGCATTGCTATTTAGAACTCCATTAGACTTGGACAGTATCCAGATTGTCAAACCTTCATACAGACCTTGTGCCATACCGGGATATTTGATAATACCGACACTGAACACGAGGCGCTATTTTCAAACCCCAACTGTGCCTATTGTAATCTGAATGTTAGCAATGCTAACAAGTAAATGTAAAATCCCATAGAGAATGCTAACGAGTGCATTGTGATTTTTGTTTTTGTCTCTGATCTGAAGTATTTGCAGGACAGATATCCCAACTCACAAATGCTACTCCTAGTTTGCTGCACAAATTAAATATTATACAGAAAGGCTCTTGATCCAGGAAGGGATTCTCTGCTGTTACCAAGCCAACCTTGATTTTGGAAGAACCTTAGCTATATCGCTAACTAGCTACTAAATTAGCAAACCAAATGCACAACTGCAGAGCGTTTTTTTTGTGGACAGTTAACTTAATAGTTATAAGATATCTAGCTGGTAAACATTTTAGTTGTGAATTCCGTACTGTAACTAGATCACCTCACGCGGCTCCGGTCTCTCGTTGTTGCTTGTAAACATCATGTGACTGGGGAGTACTGGTAAGCTTCATAATGAAACACTGTGGCAGGAGAAATGAAGAACGCCATCTTTACCTCCTAACGTATTGCACAAGTTGACTGCAGGTATGTTGAACATCTCATCCCAAAATCATGGGCATCAATATGGAATTGGTCTCCCCCCTTTGCTGCTATAACAGCCTCCACTTTTCTGGGAAGGCTTTCCACTAGATGTTGGAACATTGCTGCTATAACAGCCTCCACTCTTCTGGGAAGGCTTTCCACTAGATGTTGGAACATTGCTGCTATAACAGCCTCCACTCTTCTGGGAAGGCTTTCCACTAGATGTTGGAACATTGCTGCTATAACAGCCTCCACTCTTCTGGGAAGGCTTTCCACTAGATGTTGGAACATTGCTGCTATAACAGCCTCCACTCTTCTGGGAAGGCTTTCCACTAGATGTTGGAACATTGCTGCTATAACAGCCTCCACTCTTCTGGGAAGGCTTTCCACTAGATGTAGGAACATTGCTGCTATAACAGCCTCCACTCCTCTGGGAAGGCTTTCCACTAGATGTTGGAACATTGCTGCTATAACAGCCTCCACTCGTCTGGGAAGGCTTTCCACTAGATGTTGGAACATTGCTGCTATAACAGCCTCCACTCTTCTGGGAAGGCTTTCCACTAGATGTTGGAACATTGCTGCAGGGACTTTATTCCATTCAGTCACAAAAGCATTAGTGAGGTCGGACACTGATGTTGGGGGATGAAACCTGGCTTTCAGTCGGCGCGCATGGGACATTGTCATGCTGAAACAGGAAAGGGCCTTCCCCAAACTGTTGTCACAAGGTTGGATGCACATAATTGTGTAGAATCTCATTGTTTACTGTAGCATTAAGATTTCCCTTCACTGAAAAACAGCCCCATGCCATTAATCCTCCTCCACCAAACTTTACAGTTGGGACATACATTCGGGCAGGTAGCGTTCTCCTGTCATCTGCCAAACCCACATTTCATCTGTTCGGACTGCCAGATTGTGTAACGTGATTTACATATACCAATGTTGGGGTGTTTTGTGCTGTCTCTCTCGCTAACCTCTGACCTCTATCCCTCTCTCTCCTCCAGATGGAGTGTCCATACCTACCACCTCTACCAGGGTGTTCTATATCAGTGTTGGGGTGTGCTGTGCTGTCATCTTCCTGGTGGCCATTGTCTTGGCCGTTATGCATCTACACAGCATGAAGAGAGTAGAACTGGACAACAGGTCAGTACCTGGGGGGCCTCTAAGGAGGATCAGTGATGTTGTATTGAAGTCTCACACAGTGTGCTGTCCCTTTAGACTGGGTACCTCCTATTCATCCGGTGTTCCCTTGAACCTTCTCACTTCAACTGATCTCCATCTACAGTGTCCTCTAATTATTGGGGATTTTTGAAAATGTTTTATTTTGGCTTTATATTTCAATATTTAATTTGAAGTATATAATATATTTATATACACTCCAGACAAACCTAATTGGAGGAAATCTAAGTCGTGAGAACCAGCACACCAGACACACTAGTAGAACCACGTTCCCGGTTTGGCCCTGTGGCTCGCTTCATTTTACCCAGGGTTGTGTTCACTAAGCATCAAGTGTAAGCACACCAACTCAAACAGTGAGGGGACTACTGTAACTTGTCCAATAAGAAAGTCATTTTCCGTGTTTCTGTTGCAAACCGCTTTGCTACGTTTGCTCGGATTGTGCGCTAATAAATAGGTTATTTACAACGTCAGCTATTTCCTATGCCACACGCCTCTACTTCAGTGAGCATATTGATGTCCGCACACAGCGCGTCATGAAGCCAGCATAGCTGTTAACGTCTCCGTAGATATGTGCTTGGATGGATTAGAACAAGTTGAAACCCTGTACAGTGGTTATGAAGATGTACCAGGAAGACCTTCTAGTGCTGATCACTTGTATAAACAGCACTATCTGATCCTAGATCTCCATTCCTACTCGGATGCTATGTGAGTATAGAATGTGGTCTGAATTAAATTTCTAAGAAATTAGGATTTTTTTTCTTCGGCTACTTTTAGATTCCTACCACTGACTCCATCTTGGTAGATTTCATATAAGTCTCATCTCAGGTCATTGTTGATACGTGTTTCTCTCGCGCTCTCTCTCGCTCTCGCTCGCTCTCGCTCTCGCTTTCTCTCTCTCGCTCTCTCTCGCTCAAACAAATTCTCACATGCTCTCACAGCCAACCAGGAATCTATCTAATGCAATATTTGAGAAATTGAGTTGCTTTAATGCTGTTTATTAGTCTTGGTTTGATTGAATCAGTCTGCTGTTGGTGACATGTGAACGGACAGACCCTCCTTTTATTGTAAATAGGAAGATCCTTAAGAGGATTTCTTTGTGACGGGATGTACAGCAGGGATGGGTTCACCATCTGTTAAAAGTCTGTCTGGTTTGAGGCCTAGCAGGACAGAACAGACTCCTTCAGGATGATGCCATAGGGTACCTGGCCAGGTGGCCAATGGGAGCGCCCGAAAATGACTTGATAATGATGTAAGAGAATTGTGTTGTGAAGTTGGCGTGTTCCTCGTACCTCCTTCCTCACATTCATCATGAGTTCATGTTCTCATCCTTCTCCCCTCTGTGTTCCAGTGTTTCAGACAGTGGCAGTTCCCAGGGCCTGTCCCAGCCGTCTACCCAGACCACCCAGTACCTGAGAGCTGACACACCCAACAACGCCAGTGCTGTCACCAGTAAGACAAACACACACACACACACAGAGAAACAGTAAGACACTTCCTAGACCCCCCCCCCCATCTAAATAACAGCAAACTTATCCAATAACATCTTATCGTATTCAACTTGCAAGGTGCTGTAACTAACCGGTTCTGACAATGTCCTGATCCAGCCAATAGTTTGGAGTGAGTCCCCAGCGTGTTTGCTGTGTGGCGTTCTTAAAGTCCTGTCTCTTTTCACTCTTACCCCCATTACCAAAGTAATGTACGTTATCTTCTTATGCTGATGGTCACAAACGCTCTCTTTACGTTTAACGATAGGATCTGTGTCATTTGTTGGATACACACCCACCTTCTGATGCCAGCACCATGATGAGATTAGAACCATGGAGTTAGAATACTAGAATGGAACCTTCTTATGGTGAGAACAGTCAGCCATTTTGGTCAGGGAGTTGGTCAACCATGGTTTACAGTGCTGTGAAAAGATATTGTGTAAAACAATAAATTTGAAGAATGCATTTGTACGTTTGTTAGCTAGTTAGCCAGCCAGTTTTAGAGGAATTATTTAATATACATTTTATTTTTTTTTCAAATTAACTGCCAATATGCCAACATTGCATTCATCAATGCAGTCAGTCTCCAGCCAGACACTGGCTGACATCAGTTGATGATAGGACTTTAACCATTTGTAAAAGCAACACGTACTGATATTGTATCACATAACAGCACTCTGTTTGTTTTTTACATTTATGGTCTGTTTACAAATATTATAGAGGCTATTTATACAGAACATCTGTATAAAATCCATAGGAACTGTATTTATAATTATAAGACAATATTTTAGGTTACAATTCCTGATATGTTGGTGGGCGGCAGGGTAGCCTAGTGGTTAGAGCGTTGGACTAGTAAGCGAAAGGTTGCAAGTTCAAATCCCCCGAGCTGACAAGGTACAAATCTGTCGTTCTGCCCCTGAACAGGCAGTTAACCCACTGTTCCTAGGCTGGCATTGAAAATAAGAATTTGTTCTTAACTGACTTGCCTAGTTAAATAAAGGTCAAATAAATATTTAAAAAAATATGTCACAGGATTATGCCTCTATTGCCATTCATTCCAATTAGACTGGTTTGGATTTCTCCCTGACCAATATGGCTGCCATTTTCATGCCTGGCGAACGATCCACATTGCTCTGGCCAACTGACGTTTCTTCTCCACAATGAGTCTAGATTTGCTTCCCTACCTTACGCTTTCTAGAATAGGAACGCGTTCTGATTGGGTCCAGAAACCGATAGGCTGGCCTCATGATGATGTTGTCAACTTTGATACTCTGATTTGTTAGAGACCATCCCATCGCGGGGGATTTTTGTACAACGTTTTTAAAGTCACACAAATGACTTCTAGGATGGCCGTCTCAGACTGAACAAAAATGTAAACGCAACATGTAAAGTGTTGGGTCTCTTGTTTCATGGGCTGAAATAAAAGATCCCAGAAATGTTTCCAGACACACAATGACCATCCGTTTTGCTGTGTTCTGAGCCAATTGCAATTTTACTAAGTCCCTTTTTGTGGCACCTGACCATACGACTGAACAGTAGTAGGGTGTTACAAAACTAGGGCCTGTAGGACCTGCTGTGTTGATAGTGCTGTTAAGAAGGTAGAGACTAGGGCCTGTAGGACCTGCTGTGTTGATAGTGCTGTTAAGAAGGTAGAGACTAGGGCCTGTAGGACCTGCTGTGTTGATAGTGGTGTTACGAAGGTAGAAACTAGTGCCTGTAGGACCTGCCTTGTTGATAGTGGTGTTACGAAGGTAGAAACTAGTGCCTGTAGGACCTGCCTTGTTGATAGTGGTGTTACGAAGGTAGAAACTAGTGCCTGTAGGACCTGCCTTGTTGATAGTGTTGTTAAGAAGGTAGAAACTAGGGCCTGTAGGACCTGCCTTGTTGATAGTGGTGTTAAGAAGGTAGAAACTAGGGCCTGTAGGACCTGCCGTGTTGATAGTGCTGTTAAGAAGGTAGAAACTAGGGCCTGTAGGACCTGCCTTGTTGATAGTGGTGTTAAGAAGGTAGAAACTAGGGCCTGTAGGACCTGCCTTGTTGATAGTGTTGTTAAGAAGGTAGAAACTAGGGCCTGTAGGACCTGCCGTGTTGATAGTGCTGTTAAGAAGGTAGAAACTAGGGCCTGTTCCACACGCAATTTACAGAATTCAAAATTACAATGCTTGTCTTTTCATAATTTGTTCAGATATATTTCAGTGTGTATTGTCATTGTTTGTTTCTGGCATGCCACGCGTAAGTTTTTTGTATATAGGGAATAGGGTGCCAGTTGGGATGCATGCTGTTGGCCATCTCTTATCACCTGCCCCATTCTGCTCTGTCACCAGAGCTGCAGTCCTCCACAAAACATCATCTAATTAGTTCAACTGGAGTCCGAAAGGTTGTGACAAAACAAGACAGGATTCATGTGGCAACCAAGGGCCCGTCTCTGTTGAGAGAGATAGTTCTTCGTCCCAAATGGCACCCTACATCCCCTGTTTCGGTCCACTACTTTTGACCAGGGGGAAGTAGGGAATAGAGTTCAATCTGAGGCGCACCCCCCCCCCCCCCCTGTGTCAATGTGTAGTTGTGAGAGCAGCTCTCTGTCCCCTCAACTGTCTCTCTTACTGAGGTTTAAGATAGGAGCAGTAAGGAGTCTTTCCCTGTCTGATAGCACCTGCTCTTGTTTGATAAGGTAAACAGACTTGGGTTGAGGCTACAGCAATAGTAGTAGCCTAGTAAAGATAAGCACTGTCCATTCGTTTTTAGAAGTACTCATCATTAGTTTTGAAAAGGGATAATCCTTCAAATACATTTATGATTCCCTTGTTTTGAATTTTCCTTAAAATCTCCTTGTCTTGTAGAGGTTCTCCGGGTCAGTATTGGAGATGGTAGTCTGTATAACAGCTGCCCTAACTCTTAACAAAAACAAACGGACTCCCTGGCCTCACGAGTGGCACAGCGGTCTAAAGGCACTGCACCTCAGTGCTAGAGGCGTCACTACAGACCCTGGTTCCATTCCAGGCTGTATCACAACCGGCTGTGATTGGGAGTGCCATAGGGCGGAGCACAATTGGCCCAGCGTTGTCCGGGTTAGTGGAGGGTTTGCCCGGGGTAGGCCGTTGTTGTTGTAAATATGAACAAATTCTTAACAAACTTGCCTAGTTACCACCAAGTACCCTGGATCGGCTCAACCCTACCACCAAGTACCCTGGAGTATTGAAGGTCCCCATGAACACAGTGGCCTCAATCATTCTTTATGCTTGAACCAACAACACAACGACAACAGCCTCCATTGAAGCAGCGTTACCTATGCAGAGCAAGGGGAACAACTACTAGGAGGCTCAGAGCGAGTGACGTTTGAAACGCTATTAGCGCGCGCTAACTAGCTGGCCATTTCACTTCGGTTACACTGACTTGCCCAGTTAAATAAATGTATAAATAAAATAAAAATATATATTTTTTTAAATCTGCAAATCGGCGCCCAAAAAAACCCGATTTCCGATTGTTATGAGAACTTGAAATCGGCCCTAATTAATAGGCCATTACGATTTAATCGGTCGACCTCTACTTACAAGCCTTTAACCAACAATGCACTTCAAGAAATAGTTAAGAAAATATTTACCAAATAAAGTTTAAAAAAATCAAATAAAGTAACAAGTTATTTACATAACAAAATAACGAGGCTATATGCAGGGGTACAGGTTAGTCGAGGTAATTCTTACATGGAGGTTGGGGTAAAGTGACTGTGCATAGACAGTAAACAGCGAGTAGCAGCAGTGTACAAAACAAAGGGGAGGGGTGTCAATGCAAATACTCTGGCTGGCCATTTGATTATTTGTTCAGCAGTCTTATGGCTTGGGGGTAGAAGCTGTTAAGGAGATGGGAGAACCTTCCAGAAGGACAAGCATCTCTGTAGCACTCCACCAATCAGGCCTTTATGGTAGAGTGGGTAGAAGGAAAGCCACTACTCAGTAAAAGGCACATGACAGCCCACTTGGAGTTTGCCAAAAGGCACCTTAAGGACTCTCAGACCATGAGAAAACAAGATTCTCTTGTCTGATGAAATCAAGATTGAACTCTTTGGCCTGAATGCCAAAAGTCAGGTTTGGAGGAAATCTGTCAACATTCTTACGGTGAAGCATGGTGGTGGCAGCCTCATGCTATGGGGATGTTTTTCAGAGGCAGAAACTGGGAGACTAGTCAGGATCGAGGGAAAGATGAACAGAGCAAAGTACCGAGATCCTTGATGAAAACCTGCTCAGGACCTCAGACTAGGGCGAAGGTTCACCTTCCAACAGGACAATGACCCTAAACACACAGCCAAGACAATGCAGGTGTGGCTTAGGGACAAGTCTCGATGTCTTTGAGTGGCCCAACCGGAGCCCGGACTTGATCCCAATCAGACATTTCTGGAAACCACCAAAAAATAGCTGTGCAGCGACACTCCCCATCCAGCCTGACAGAGCTTGAGAGGATCTGCAAAGAATGGGAGAAACTCCCCAAATACAGGTGTGCCAAGCTTGTAGCGTCATACCCAAGAAGACTTGAGGCTGTAATCGCTGCCAAAGGTGCTTCAGCAAAGTATTGAGTAAATGGTCTGAATACTTATGTAAATATGATATTTCAGTTTTTATTTGTAATAAGTTGGCAAACATTTTAAAAAACCTGTTTGCTTTCTCATTATGTTGTATTGTGTGTAGATTGAGAATTATATATTTTATTTTTTTTAATCCATTTTAGAATAAGGCTGTAATTTAACAAAAAAAAACAACAGTTTTTTAAGTCAAGGGGTCTGAACTTTCCAAATGCGCTGTGTATCAGCATTGTTTTTGTCTTATTCCATTCATGCCACAAAACATTTCCATTCATTGTGATGACTGTTTAAAAGCCAATTTCTGCTTGATCTGAAAATGAGTTTGAAGGCTCTTTATCCTCCGGAGGCATGCAGAGGTCAGATTGAGTTGGTACCTCATTGCCGTGCACCTCCCAAATGTTGTAACTATGTGGATTGCTCCGTATAGCTCTTCATTGACATGATTTGCTTGACGGTAGGTTGTGGCGGGATGTCCTGTATAAACACACATGGCCAATATGGAAGTCTGATTCATCATGCATTTTACTCAGTGGTGTTTACATGAATCTGTGTAAGAGGGTGTACACTGTGGCCATCTAGTGGCTGTGTCCTCCTACTGCACGGTGTCGGTTGTGTCCTCCTCCTACTGCAGGGTGTTGGGGCTGTGTCCTCCTCCTACTGCAGGATGTTGGTGCTGTGTCCTCCTACTGCAGGGTGTTGGGGTTGTGTCCTCCTCTGAATGCAGGGTGATGGGGCTGTGTACTCCTCCTACTGCAGGGTGTTGGGGCTGTATCCTTCTACTACTGCAGGGTGTTGGGGCTGTGTCCTCCTCCTACTGCAGGGTGTTGGGGCTGTATCCTTCTACTACTGCAGGGTGTTGGGGCTGTGTACTCCTCCTACTGCAGGGTGTTGGGGCTGTATCCTTCTACTACTGCAGGGTGTTGGGGCTGTGTCCTCCTCCTACTGCAGGATTTTGGTGCTGTGTCCTCCTCCTACTGCAGGGTGTTGGGGCTGTGTACTCCTCCTACTGCAGGGTGTTGGGGCTGTGTACTCCTCCTACTGCAGGGTGTTGGGGATGTGTACTCCTCCTACTGTAGGGTGTTGGGGCTGTGTCCTCCTCCTACTGCAGGGTGTTGGGGATGTGTCCTCCTCCTACTGCAGGGTGTTGGGGCTGTGTCCTCCTCCTACTGCAGGGTGTTGGGGCTGTGTCCTCCTCCTACTGCAGGGTGTTGGGGCTGTGTCCTCCTCCTACTGCAGGGTGATGGGGCTGTGTCCTCCTCCTACTGCAGGGTGTTGGGGCTGTGTACTCCTCCTACTGCAGGGTGATGGGGCTGTGTACTCCTCCTACTGCAGGGTGTTGGGGCTGTGTACTCCTACTACTGCAGGGTGTTGGGGCTGTGTCCTCCTACTGCAGGATGTTGGTGCTGTGTCCTCCTCCTACTGCAGGGTGTTGGTGCTGTGTACTCCTACTGTAGGGTGTTGGGGCTGTGTCCTCCTCCTACTGCAGGGTGTTGGGGCTGTGTCCTCCTCCTACTGCAGGGTGTTGGGGCTGTGTCTTCCTCCTACTGCAGGGTGTTGGGGCTGTGTCCTCCTCCTACTGCAGGGTGTTGGGGCTGTGTACTCCTCCTACTGCAGGGTGATGGAGCTGTGTACTCCTCCTACTGCAGGGTGTTGGGGCTGTGTACTCCTACTACTGCAGGGTGTTGGGGCTGTGTCCTCCTCCTACTGCAGGATGTTGGTGCTGTGTCCTCCTCCTACTGCAGGGTGTTGGTGCTGTGTACTCCTACTGTAGGGTGTTGGGGCTGTGTCCTCCTCCTACTGCAGGGTGTTGGGGCTGTGTCCTCCTCCTACTGCAGGGTGTTGGGGCTGTGTCTTCCTCCTACTGCAGGGTGTTGGGGCTGTGTCCTCCTCCTACTGCAGGGTGTTGGGGCGTGTTTCCTCCTACTGCAGTATGTTGGTGCTGTGTTGTCCTACTGCAGGGTGTTGGGGCTGTGTCCTCCTTCTATTGCAGGGTGTTGGGGCTGTGTCCTCCTCCTGCAGGGTGTTGGGGCTGTCCTCCTCCTACTGCAGGGTGTTGGGGCTGTGTTCTCCTCCTACTGCAGGGTGTTGGGGCGTGTTTCCTCCTACTGCAGGGTGTTGGGGCTGTCCTCCTCCTACTGCAGGGTGTTGGTGCTGTGTCCTCCTACTGCAGGGTGTTGGGGCTGTCCTCCTCCTACTGCAGGGTGTTGGGGCTGTGTCCTCCTCCTACTGCAGGGTGTTGGGGCTGTGTTCTCCTCCTACTGCAGGGTGTTGGGGCGTGTTTCCTCCTACTGCAGTGTGTTGGGGCTGTGTCCTCCTCCTACTGCAGGATGTTGGTGCTGTGTTCTCCTACTGCAGGGTGTTGGGGCTGTGTCCTCCTTCAATTGCAGGGTGTTGGGGCTGTGTCCTCCTCCTGCAGGGTGTTGGTGCTGTGTCCTCCTACTGCAGGGTGTTGGGGCTGTCCTCCTCCTACTGCAGGGTGTTGGGGCTGTGTTCTCCTCCTACTGCAGGGTGTTGGGGCTGTGTCCTCTTCCTACTGCAGGGTGTTGGTGCTGTGTCCTCCTACTGCAGGGTGTTGGGGCTGTCCTCCTCCTACTGCAGGGTGTTGGGGCTGTGTTCTCCTCCTACTGCAGGGTGTTGGGGCTGTGTTCTCCTCCTACTGCAGGGTGTTGGGGCGTGTTTCCTCCTACTGCAGTGTGTTGGGGCTGTGTCCTCCTCCTACTGCAGGATGTTGGTGCTGTGTTCTCCTACTGCAGGGTGTTGGGGCTGTGTCCTCCTTCAATTGCAGGGTGTTGGGGCTGTGTCCTCCTCCTGCAGGGTGTTGGTGCTGTGTCCTCCTACTGCAGGGTGTTGGGGCTGTCCTCCTCCTACTGCAGGGTGTTGGGGCTGTGTCCTCCTCCTACTGCAGGGTGTTGGGGCTGTGTTCTCCTCCTACTGCAGGGTGTTGGGGCGTGTTTCCTCCTACTGCAGTGTGTTGGGGCTGTGTCCTCCTCCTACTGCAGGATGTTGGTGCTGTGTTCTCCTACTGCAGGGTGTTGGGGCTGTGTCCTCCTTCAATTGCAGGGTGTTGGGGCTGTGTCCTCCTCCTGCAGGGTGTTGGTGCTGTGTCCTCCTACTGCAGGGTGTTGGGGCTGTCCTCCTCCTACTGCAGGGTGTTGGGGCTGTGTTCTCCTCCTACTGCAGGGTGTTGGGGCTGTGTCCTCTTCCTACTGCAGGGTGTTGGGGCTGTGTCCTCCTCCTACTGCAGGGTGTTGGGGATGTGTCCTCCTCCTACTGCAGGGTGTTGGGGCTGTGTCCTCCTCCTACTGCAGGGTGTCGGGGATGTGTCCTCCTCCTACTGCAGGGTGTCGGGGATGTGTCCTCCTCCTACTGCAGGGTGTCGGGGCTGTGTCCTCCTCCTACTGCAGGGTGTTGGGGCTGTGTCCTCCTCCTACTGCCTTATATAAAGGGATACAGAATATGTACATAAAGATATATGAATGAGTGATGGTACAGAACGGCATAGGCGAGTAATGTAGGGTATGTAAACATTATAGACAGTGGTATTGTTTAAAGTGGCTAGTGATACATTTATTACATACATTTTTCCATTATTAAAATGGCTGGTGTTGAGTCAGTGTGTTGGCAGCAGCCACTCAATGTTAGTGGTGGCTGTTTAACAGTCTGATGGCCTTGAGATAGAAGCTGTTTTTCAGTCTCTCGGTCCCAGCTTTGATGCACCTGTACTGACCTCGCCTTCTGGACGATAGCGGGGTGAACAGGCAGTGGCTCGGATGGTTGTTGTCCTTGATGATCTTTATGGCCTTCCTGTGACATCGGGTGGTGTAGGTGTCCTGGAGGGCAGGTAGTTTGCCCCCGGTGATACGTTGTGCAGACCTCACTACTCTCTAGAGAGCCTTGCGGTTGTGGAGCAGTTTCTGATTCTGCCCTACAGGAGTGTTTTTGGTGACCAGCCGAATTTCTTTAGCCTCCTGAGGTTGAAGACGCGCTACTGCGCCTTCTTCACGATGCTGTCTGTGTGGGTGGACCAATTCTTTTTAATATTTATTTATTTATTTTTGTTTTTTTACCTTCATTTTACTAGGAAAGTCAGTTAAGAACAAATTCTTATTTTCAATGACGGCCTAGGAACAGTGGGTCAGTGGGTCTGCCCCTGAACTGCCTGTTCAGGGGCGAACGACAGATTTTGTACCTTGTCAGCTCGGGGATTTGAACTTGCAACCTTTCGGTTACTAGTCCAATGCTCTAACCACTAGGCTACCCTGCCGCCCCAATTCAGTTTGTCCGTGATGTGTTTGCCGAGGAACTTAAAACTTACTACCCTCTCCACTACTGTCACGTCGATGTGGAAAGGGGGGTGTTCCCTCTGCTGTTTCCTGAAGTCCACAATCATCTCCTTAGTTTTGTTGATGGTGAGTGTGAGGTTATTTTCCTGACACCACACTCCGAGGGCCCTCACCTCCTCCCTGTAGGCCGTCTCGTCGTTGTTGGTAATCAAGCCTACTACTGTTGTGTCGTCCGCCAACTTGATGATTGAGTTGGAGGCGTGCGTGGCCACGGAGTCGTGGGTGAACAGGGAGCACAGGAGAGGGCTCAGAACACACCCTTGTGGGGCCTCAGTGTTGAGGATCAGCGGGGTGGAGATGTCGTCATTAAGGTGGTGAGGGTAACGAGTTTGGAGGGCACTATGGTGTTAAATGCTGAGCTGTCGTCGATGAACAGCATTCTCACATAGGTATTCCTCTTGTCCAGAAGGCTTTGTGCAGTGTGCAGTGTGGTTGAGATTGCATCGTCTGTGGACCTATTGGGGCGGTAAGCAAATTGAAGTGGGTCTAGGATGTCAGGTAGGGTGGAGGTGATATGGTCCTTGACTAGTCTCTCAAAGCACTTCATGAAGCATTCTTCCCCCTCCTACTGCAGGTGGCTGTGTCCTCTAATCTGCTTTGATGTGTTTAATGGTACCATCCCACACCTGTCATTTACCCAACCCTTAATCACCTCTGTCACTCTCTCTCTCTCTCTCTCTCTGCCGCCCTCCCTCCACCCCCCCCTGTCCTCTCACCATCAGACCATCACCCTGGCACTGCACCCGTTCTCCAGCTTGCTGCCGCCACCTTCCCAAACCCTGAAGCCCCCGTCCATGAAACCAGAAGTAAGTTCAGTCACATGTAGTCCAGTCTTACCGTGGGCCCATCCACTGCACTAGTCCATTCTTACCGTGGGCCCATCCACTGCACTAGTCCCGTCTTAACGTGGGCCCATCCACTGCACTAGTCCAGTCTTACCGTGGGCCCATCCACTGCACTAGTCCAGTCTTACCGTGGGCCCATCCACTGCACTAGTCCAGTCTTACCGTGGGCCCATCCACTGCACTAGGCCAGTCTTACCGTAGGCCCATCCCCACTGCACTAGGCCAGTCTTACCGTGGGCCCATCCCCACTGCACTAGGCCAGTCTTACCGTGGGCCCATCCACTGCACTAGGCCAGTCTTACCGTGGGCCCAACCACTGCACTAGGCCAGTCTTACCGTGGGCCCATCCACTGCACTAGGCCAGTCTTACCGTGGGCCCATCCACTGCACTAGGCCAGTCTTACCGTGGGCCCATCCACTGCACTAGGCCAGTCTTACCGTGGGCCCATCCACTGCACTAGGCCAGTCTTACCGTGGGCCCATCCACTGCACTAGTCTTACCGTGGGCCCATCCACTGCACTAGGCCAGTCTTACCGTGGGCCCATCCACTGCACTAGTCTTACCGTGGGCCCATCCACTGCACTAGTCTTACCGTGGGCCCATCCACTGCACTAGGCCAGTCTTACCGTGGGCCCATCCACTGCACTAGGCCAGTCTTACCGTGGGCCCATCCACTGCACTAGGCCAGTCTTACCGTGGGCCCATCCACTGCACTAGGCTCCCTGTGTTTTGCACAGTCATGTCACATGACCTGGACTTTACGTTTAATTTAAAGCTTTTTCGTCAAACTGTCCTTTTTTTTACATTTTTTTTTTTTATGACAGATGGTCCAGCACCATCCTCAAACACAATTGCTTGTATTTGTTGGTGTAATGTTCATTTCTGGAGAAGACTTAAAAATACAGGATCAAATCTGTCATGTGACATTTTTATTGTTCCGAGAAACAGAGGCCCTATTCATAACTTCTACTAACGGATTCATTCATCCTCATGTTTATTATCACTGTTTTGTTTGTTTTAATCATCTATAGTGTTTAGCTAATCCATCCATATTGCAGGAGTTGGCTTCAGTCCTCCTAAAGTGCAACAATTCTCCTTCCAATAAAATTAATTTCATTGAATCAGTCCTCTCATTGGCGACGTTGCAGTGCCTTTCCTCACAGTGAGATCTACTGTGGCACCATTATCCTATAATCTGGTAACGGACAGTTAAGGACAATGACCGTCAAATAAATGTCTACTTTTCTTTGTCATAATCGTCATATTACATTTATTTGAAGAGGGTATGTAAACTGTGTTTACCTAATATCAGTTTTAAAATGTTGACATGAAGGGTCAAATGTGTCGATATTTTACGAGCAGAGCAGCACAGTCTGGAGGAAAAGCTTCATTTCCAAAAGTTCAGAGCGCTTAAACCATTTCGTTTTTGAGTTTGTTGTCACCAGAGCTGTGTTGTTGTATTCGTTAGGCCGTAGAGCCAACGGTTGGCACCAGAGCTGTGTCGTATTTGTTAGGCCGTAGAGCCAACGGTTGGCACCCGAGCTGCGTTGTAGTATTCGTTAGGCCGTAGAGCCAACGGTTGGCACCAGAGCTGTGTTGTTGTATTCGTTAGGCCGTAGAGCCAACGGTTGGCACCAGAGCTGTGTTGTTGTATTCGTTAGGCCGTAGAGCCAACGGTTGGCACCAGAGCTGTGTTGTTGTATTCGTTAGGCCGTAGAGCCAACGGTTGGCACCAGAGCTGTGTTGTTGTATTCGTTAGGCCGTAGAGCCAACGGTTGGCACCAGAGCTGTGTTGTTGTATTCGTTAGGCCGTAGAGCCAACGGTTGGCACCAGAGCTGTGTTGTATTCGTTAGGCTGTAGAGCCAACAGTTGGCACCAGAGCTGTGTTGTTGTATTCGTTAGACCGTAGCCAAAGTTGCAATACAAGCTCAAAACATGTTTCAATGAAAATGACAATTATGAAATCTGTGGTTATTTTCATGACAATTAATTGTCACAATTAATCTACTGATCAGACACGCACGGGTGGTTGATGTTTAACGTAGTTTGGTGGTGTTCTCAGTTTACTCACTAGGTGGCAGCAAAACGCTGCGACATCTCTCTGGTCTGAAGACTGTAGACTGTAGAAAAAGGCAAATGCTCCTTGTAACAGGTTTATCTCAGAAAACATGTAAAGATGGTACTGAAGGTGTACTATAAAACCTAATATTTTATAGTTCATTATATTTTATAGTTACATTACATTTTATAGTTATAGTTACATTACATTTTATAGTTACATTACATTTTATAGTTACATTACATTTTATAGTTACAGTTACATTACATTTTATAGTTACATTACATTTTATAGTTACATTACATTTTATAGTTACATTTATATTGATATTTCTTGTTTCTTCTAAATGTTTTGTTTTATTTGTGTACAGTATTGTCCTGTTAGTATTGTGCTGTAAAAAAAATTATAAAAAATATTTGTCACATGCTCCAAATACAACAGTGAAATGCTTACTTAAAAGCCCTTTAACCGACAATGCAGTTTTAAAGAAAATATAGTTAAGAATATATTTACTAAATAAACTAAAGTAAAAAAAATAACAATAAAGAGGCTATATTCAAGTGGTACCTGTACTGAGTCAATGTGCGCGGGTACACGTTGGACAGGGGTAAAGTGGCTATGGGTAAACGGAGAGGAGCAGCAGTGTAGGGGGGGGGGGGGGGGTCGGTCAATGTAAATAGTCGGGATGACCATTTGATTAGCTGTTCAGCAGTTTTATGGCTTGGGGGTAGAAGCTGTTAAGGATCCTTTTGGTTCTAGACTCGGAGCTCCGGTACCGCTTGCCTTGCGGTAGCAGAGAGGACAGTCTATGACTAGGGTGACTGGAGTCTTTGACAATTCTTTGGGCCTTCCTCTGACACCGCCTGGTACAAAGGTCCTGGATGGCAGGAAGCTTGGTTCCAGTGATGTCCTGGGCTGTACGTATTACCCTCAATAGTGCCTTACGGTCAGATGCCGAGCAGTCGCCATATCAGGCGATGATGCAACCAGTCAGGAGGCTCTCGACGGTGCAGCTGTTTATCTTTTCAGTCTCCTGAGGGGGGAAAGGCGTCTTGTCCTTCGCGACGTTCTTAGATAGTGTTGTGCCGTTAGACAGTGTTGTGCCGTTAGACAGTGTTGTGCCGTTAGACAGTGTTGTGCCGTGTTAGACAGTGTTGTGCCGTGTTAGACAGTGTTGTGCTGTTAGATAGTGTTGTGCTGTTAGATAGTGTTGTGCTGTTAGATAGTGTTGTGCTGTTAGATAGTGTTGTGCTGTTAGATAGTGTTGTGCTGTTAGATAGTGTTGTGCTGTCAGATAGTGTTGTGCTGTTAGACAGTGTTGTGCTGTTAGATAGTGTTGTGCTGTTAGATAGTGTTGTGCTGTTAGATAGTGTTGTGCCGTTAGACAGTGTTGTGCCGTTAGATAGTGTTGTGCCGTTAGATAGTGTTGTGCCGTTAGACAGTGTTGTGCCGTTAGATAGTGTTGTGCCGTTAGATAGTGTTGTGCCGTTAGATAGTGTTGTGCCGTTAGATAGTGTTGTGCCGTTAGACAGTGTTGTGCCGTTAGACAGTGTTGTGCCGTTAGACAGTGTTGTGCCGTTAGACAGTGTTGTGCCGTTAGACAGTGTTGTGCCGTTAGACAGTGTTGTGCCGTTAGACAGTGTTGTGCCGTTAGACAGTGTTGTGCCGTTAGACAGTGTTGTGCCGTTAGACAGTGTTGTGCCGTTAGACAGTGTTGTGCCGTTAGACAGTGTTGTGCCGTTAGACAGTGTTGTGCCGTTAGATAGTGTTGTGCCGTTAGACAGTGTTGTGCCGTTAGACAGTGTTGTGCCGTTAGACAGTGTTGTGCCGTGTTAGATAGTGTTGTGCTGTTAGAAAGTGTTGTGCTGTTAGACAGTGTTGTGCTGTTAGACAGTGTTGTGCCGTGTTAGACAGTGTTGTGCCGTGTTAGATAGTGTTGTGCTGTTAGATAGTGTTGTGCCGTTAGATAGTGTTGTGCCGTTAGATAGTGTTGTGCCGTGTTAGATAGTGTTGTGCCGTGTTAGATAGTGTTGTGCCGTGTTAGATAGTGTTGTGCTGTTAGATAGTGTTCTGCTGTTAGATAGTGTTGTGCCGTTAGACAGTGTTGTGCCGTTAGACAGCGTTGTGCCGTTAGACAGCGTTGTGCCGTGTTAGACAGCGTTGTGCCGTGTTAGACAGCGTTGTGCCGTGTTAGACAGCGTTGTGCCGTGTTAGACAGCGTTGTGCCGTTTTAGACAGCGTTGTGCCGTGTTAGACAGCGTTGTGCCGTGTTAGACAGCGTTGTGCCGTGTTAGACAGCGTTGTGCCGTGTTAGACAGCGTTGTGCCGTGTTAGACAGCGTTGTGCCGTTTTAGACAGCGTTGTGCCGTGTTAGACAGCGTTGTGCCGTGTTAGACAGCGTTGTGCCGTTTTAGACAGCGTTGTGCCGTGTTAGACAGCGTTGTGCCGTGTTAGACAGCGTTGTGCCGTGTTAGACAGCGTTGTGCCGTGTTAGACAGCGTTGTGCCGTGTTAGACAGCGTTGTGCCGTGTTAGACAGCGTTGTGCCGTGTTAGACAGCGTTGTGCCGTGTTAGACAGCGTTGTGCCGTGTTAGACAGCGTTGTGCCGTGTTAGACAGCGTTGTGCCGTTAAACATTTCATTGCACTGCTGGAGCTGGAAACACAAGCATATCTCTTCAGCTGTTGTAGCAGGACGGAGGGATACAGGACGGAGGGATACGCGCTCGCATGCGTGACACGTTGAAGAGTTTCTTCACGAATCCCTCGGGCTTAGCTTGTCCTGGACAGGAGTATCGCAACCCAATTTCATACTGATGTTTTAAAGGTGCAACCTGGGATATTTACAGGTATTTTTGTCTTCTTTTAAAAAACCTTTTTTTTTATGAATGATGAGCCTTATTGGTTAACTGCCAAAATAAAGGAAACACTTGAGTAAAATCGGGATACAAACTATATTGAAAGCAGGTGCTTCCACACAGGTGTGGTTCCTGAGTTAATTAAGCCGTTAACATCGCATCATGCTTAGGGTCATGCATAAAATACCCAGTTGCCCATTGTTTTGGGTAGAAGAAGAGATCTCGGTGACTTTGAAAGAGGGGTGTGAGAGGAGCATAGAGGGTTTAAAGGGTGTGTGATAGTGATGGTTATATCCGCGGGGCAGTTGTTGGGTTTTAAGGTCATGAAATATTGTGTGGATGAAGGGTGGGTGGTGGGTTGAAGAAAGAATACAATACCTTAACACTTATTTTTCTTAACTGCATTTGTTGGTAAAGGGCTTGTAGGTAATAATTTCACTGTACAGTCTACACCGGTTGTATTCGACGCTTGTCACAAATAAAATTAGATTTGATTAAAAATAATCCATTAATGTATCAATTTGAGGTTTTGTTGTCACTTATGCTTTTGCCAGCTTAAGCTATAGCGCAAAACTTTTAACACACCAAATAGTCTATACACCAATCGCAAAAAAACAAACAAAAAAAACAAAACGTTTTGGGATGGTGCAGAAAAAGTTCACGTCGATCCACTGAGACAAAAAAGGGCAATGATGTCAAGGTTGAGTTAAATAAGAGAAAAGCTGTGAAATGGGAAGTCGAAAATGGAGAAGGGAGGACCAGAACAGGAATGTTTCGGAAAGATTTGGATAAGTGGTAAAAGAGGATGATAGCAGTGCTGGCTGTGCCGGGTAATGGCTGTGCCGGGTAATGGCTGTGCCGGGTAATGGCTGTGCCGGGTGCTGGCTGTGCCGGTTAATGGCTGTGCCGGGTGCTGGCTGTGCCGGGTGCTGGCTGTGCCGGGTGCTGGCTGTGCCGGGTGCTGGCTGTGCCGGGTGCTGGCTGTGCCGGGTAATGGCTGTGCCGGGTAATGGCTGTGCCGGGTAATGGCTGTGTCGGGTAATGGCTGTGAGTCACAAGACAGTGACTTCAAATAGGCCTGTGTTATCTCAAGGGAACTGCAGCTTACTGTTCAGATGGGTTGAATGGCAAATGAAATCTGGACACTTGACTGTAGGTCTTTAACCTAGCCTTAGTATTACGTGCTGCACACTGACTCCAGCATTTCTTTTCCACACACAAAAAAAGAAGTACATTTTGACTCACGAACAGGAGTGGAGAAATAGGATTTTATTTCTTTCAGCATCTTGAGAACACGTGAATGGACAGCCTGCAGAGGTGTTATAGTCATCAGCATCATTCAAACTGAAATATTATCAGAAACATGCTGTCGTTTTCACAGATTTCTACTTCCTACAACCAGTCAAACTGATGACATTAGGAAATGTTGCACGGAAAATCTTTGCCATTATAATTGTTTTGGGGGGGGGGGTTATTGAGTGTTCTCCCCGGTGGTCCCTAGACGTATTTGCTCCGCGAATGAAGGACATGTTACAGAGTTTTACTGATGTCAAGTAGATTGAAGCATTCATTCTATTGATTGATGACATTATTCTGGTGAGCAAGTGTTTATTTATGTCTTCTAGGCCAACAAGTAATGACGGAAGAGAAGCTTCACGTATCTAATTAGAGACAAAGATGTCTAACAAATTGCTAAATGTTAGAAATTATAAGCAGTAACGAATGTAAATTGAGCAACAAAAAAGGATCCTACACCCCCTGTTGAAGAATGGTTCTGCCATCTCTGACGAGCTCACGGCGTTCTCTATTGTTCTATATTAGCGGGTGCAGGACTCAGATTTACACTATCACATATAGTCAGGTCGTTACGGATGATTTTATTAGCAGTCGCGGGTGAACAAACTAAACTGAAGAAAGTTGATTCAGTTCTAAACATGGCTTTCATACACCTTTTGAGCCTCAGATAAGTCATCATACTCAGGTTCAAACTCCTTCTCATATTTTCAAGTTTATTGGAGGGCGACGGTGAAAGACACAAAGTTAGGAGAGTTTTATTAGAAGGGAGGAGAATGTGGCGGCAGGGTAGCCTAGTGGTTAGAGTGTTGGGCTAGTAACCGGAAGGTTGCGAGTTCAAACCCCCGAGCTGACAAGGTACAACTCTGTCGTTCTGCACCTGAACAGGCAGTTAACCCACTGTTCCTAGGCCGTCATTGAAAATAAGAATTTGTTCTTAACTGACTTGCCTGGTTAAATAAAGGTAAAATAAAATAAAAAAATAAAAAATGTATTAGAGGGCTGTTTTTTTTTTTAAACGCACACTGACTTGTCTGTCGCTCGCTTTTTCTCCCTCCTTCCCTCCCTCACTCCCTCCTACCCACCGTCCCCCTCTCCCTGACTCCTATCTACCGTCCCCCTCTCCCTCCCTCCTACCCGACGTCCCTCCCTCCTACCCGACGTCCCTCCCTCCTACCCGACGTCCCTCCCTCCTACCCGACGTCCCTCCCTCCTACCCGACGTCCCTCCCTCCTACCCGACGTCCCTCCCTCCTACCCGACGTCCCTCCCTCCTACCCGACGTCCCTCCCTCCTACCCGACGTCCCCCCTCCTACCCGACGTCCCCCTCCTACCCGACGTCCCCCCTCCTACCCGACGTCCCCCCTCCTACCCGACGTCCCCCCCTCCTACCCGACGCCCCTACCCGACGTCCCCCTCTCCTTCTCTCCCCCACCCACCAAGGCTACCCGTCACTGCGTATTGAGAAGAACGACCTGAGAAGTGTTAGTCTGCTTGAAGCCAAAGCCAAGGTCAAAGACATCTCCATCTCCAGACTGAGAGTCACTCTACGGGACGTCCTGCACGAAGGTAACACACACTGTCACCCTACGGGACGTTCTGCACGAAGGTAACACACACACGCTGATAGTCACTCTACGGGACGTCCTGCACGAAGGTAACACACACACACACACACTGATAGTCACTCTACGGGATGTCCTGCACGAAGGTAACACACACACACACCTACACACACTGAGTCACTCTACGAGATGTCCTAAACGAAAGTAACACACCTACACACACTGAGTCACTCTACGGGATGTCCTACACGAAGGTAACACACCTACACACACTGAGTCACTCTACGGGACGTCCTACACGAAGTTAACACACCTACACACACTGAGTCACTCTACGGGATGTCCTACACGAAGTTAACACACACACAGAGTATTGCACCAGCGACTCAAACAGTTCGCAAAACTCCCCCCAGAATACCAGAGCTGACTGGCGCTGAAGTCTGAATATAGCCTGAATTGTGATTATTGGATTAAACTGCATTAAACCATCACAACACAAGTATCCTGACTGACAGCTATAGCATACACAGTCACAGGACACACACTGCGCTGCGACGTGACCCAACATGTCCGGTAGATCAGTTGTTCTCTTCTGGGGAGTATCTTCTGACCTTCAGCAATCATCTCATGTTGTGAAACCAAAAGAACACAGAACACAATGTCCAACTCCGTTTATGTTATTGTGTTACCTGGTTGTGAAACTAAAAGATGGTACAGAACACACGGTCCAATGACCAGCTCTCACTTCCAACTGACACTAACCAAGGTGTCATGGTCATTCGTCAGTGTGCATGTGTGAAACGAGGTGGTCGTTTGTCTGTGTGTAGTTGTGAAACGCCTCGGTCGTTCGTCAGTGTGTAGGTGTGAAACGCTGCGGTTGTTCATCAGTGTGTCGTTCATCACAGTCGTTCGTCACCACCTCAGTCATCGGCTTCATCAATATGTGCATTGACGGTATCTTCCCCACAGTGACCGTACGTACATTTCCCAACCAGAAGCCATGGATTACAGGTGTCATCCACATCGAGCGAAAGGCTAGAGCTTCTGCTTTCAAGGAGCGGGACACTAATCCAGATGCCTATTAGAAATCCCACTATGCCCTCAGGCGAACCATGAAACAGACAAAGCGTCAATACAGGACGAAGACGCTCGTCGGATGTGGCAGGGCTTAACCTCTCTGGGAAATGTGGGACTGTAGCGTTCCACCCCGCCAACAGCCAGTGAAAGTGCAGGGCGCCAAATTCAAAACAACAAAAATCTCATAATTAAAATTCCTCAAACATACAAGTATTTTTCACAATTTTAAAGATATAATTCTCGTTAATCCAGCCACAGTGTCTGATTTCAAAAAGGCTTTACAGTGAAGGCACCACAAACGATTATGTTAGGTCACCAAGTCACAGAAAAACACAGCTATTTTTCCAGCCAAAGAGAGGAGTCACAGAAAACAACAGAAATATAGATTAAATTAATTACTAACCTTTGATATTCATCAGATGACACTTACATGTATATTTTAACATTAAATCATATATGTTTTGTTTGATAAACTTCATATTTATATCCAAAAATCAAATTTTACATTGGCGTGTTATGTTCAGTAGTTCCAAAACACGTGGTGATTTAAAAAAAAACTTTACGGAAAAAGCATAATCTGAGTACGGCGCTCAGAGCCCAAACAAGCCAAAATGATATCCGCCATATTGGGTAGTCAACAGAAGTCAGAAATAACATTATAAATATTCACTTACCTTTGACCTTCATCAGAATGCACTCCCAGGAATCCCAGTTCCACAATAAATGTTTGATTTGTTCGATAAAGTTCATAATTTATGTCCAACACCTCCTTTTGTTAGCGTGTTTTGTAAACAAATCCAAACTCACGACGCGCGTGCATGTCCAGCGGAAAGGTTGGAAGTCCAAAAAGTTTTGTTACAGTCCGTAGAAACATGTCAAACAAAGTACAGAATCAATCTTTAGGATGTTTTTATCATAAATATACAATAATGTTCCAACTGGAGAATTCCTTTGTCTGTAGAAAAGCAATGGAACGCGAGGTAACTCTCACGTGAACGAGCGTCACGACCACCGTATTCATCCAAGCTACTAAATACTGCCCCCCTGTCCCAAAGAAGTTAAACTATTACGGTACTACAAAGGGAAACCCAAACGCGAGCTGCCTAGTGACGTGAGACTACCAGACGAGCTAAATGCCTTTTATGCTCGCTTCGAGGCAAGCAACACTGAAGCATTCACGCGAGCATTAGCTGTTCTGGGTGACTGTGATAACGCTCTCGGTAGTTGATGTGCGCAAGACCTTTAAATGTTCCCCTCATGTTTCAGCATGATAATGCACGGCCCCATGTCGCAAGGCTCTGTACACAATTCCTGGAAGCTGAAAATGACCCTGCATACTCACCAGACGTCGCCCATTGATCATGTTTGGGATGCTCTGGATCAACGTGTCTGACAACGTGTTGCAGTTCCCACCAATATCCAGCAACTTCGCACATTTTACAGTTTTTTTTTATATAGGAGGAGCTGCCAGAGCCCTGCAAAATGACCTCCAGCAGGCCACAAATGTACATGTGTCTGCTCAAACGGTCAGAAACAGACTCCATGAGGGTGGTAGGAGCGCCCGATGTCCAAAGGTGGGGGTTGTGCAACACCGTGCAGGACGTTTGGCATTTGCCAGAGAACACCAAGATTGGCAAATTCGCCACTGGCGCCCTGTGCTATTCACAGATGAAAGCAGGTTCACACTGAGCACATGTGACAGAGTCTGGAGACGCCGTGGAGAACGTTCTGCTGCCCGCAACATCCTCCAGCATGACCGGTTTGGCGGTGGGTCAGTCATGGTATGGGGTGGCATTTCTTTGGGGGGCCGCACAGCCCTCCATGTGCTCGCCAGAGGTAGCCTGACTGCCATTAGGTACCGAGATGAGATCCTCAGACCCCTTGTGCTGGTGCTGTTGGTCCTTGGTTCCTCCAAATGCAAGACAATGTTAGACCTCAAGTGGCTGGAGTGTGTTAGCAGTTCCTGCAAGAGGAAGGCATTGATGCTATGGACTGGCCCGCCCGTTCCCCAGACCTGAATCCAATTGAGCACATCTGGGACATCAGACTGCCCAGGAGTTGGCGGATGCTTTAGTCCAGGTCTGGGAGGAGATCCCTCAGGAGACCATCCGCCACCTCATCAGGAGCATGCCCAGGCGCTGTAGGGAGGTCATACAGGCACGTGGAGGCCACACACACTACTGAGCCTCCTTTTGACTAGTTTTAAGGACATTACATTAAAGTTGGATCAGCCTGTAGTGTGGTTTTCCACTTTAATTTTGAGTGTGACTCCAAATCCAGACCTCCATGGGTTTGATAAATTTGATGTCCATTGATAATTTTTGTGTGATTTTGTTGTCAGCACATTCAACTATGTAAAGAAATAAGTATTTAATAAGAATATTTCATTCATTCAGATCTAGGATGTGTTATTTTAGTGTTCCCTTTATTTTTTTTGAGCAGTGTATGTGTATATATATATATATATATATATATAAAAAATAAAGGGAACACTAAAAATATATATATATAAAATATATATATACCATGCATGTATACACACACACACACACACACACACACACACACACACACACACATACACATACACATACACATACATACATACATACATACATACATACA
Organism: Oncorhynchus masou masou; assembly: GCF_036934945.1. Classification (NCBI taxonomy): domain Eukaryota; kingdom Metazoa; phylum Chordata; class Actinopteri; order Salmoniformes; family Salmonidae; genus Oncorhynchus; species Oncorhynchus masou. Next base: position 113,624,843 of record NC_088235.1, read on the forward strand.
TACATACATACATACATACATACATACATACATACATATACATACACACACACACACACACACACACACACACACACACACATACATACAAACATGAGGAAATTGACAATATCCCTTGAATGACTGCCCAAAGCCATTTGTTCGTAAAGTTGTCTTAGGTGCAATGCCTGCATACGTAATTCCCATAAGGAATATCACTGAGAAAGTGTCTCGTGCGGGTAGGTGGTCCGTTTTCACTAACATGTTGTGGCCTCTTAAACACCGCTCTTGGTGGTTCTACTACAGCGTGTATCATATTCCAGTCCCAAGGTCTGGCCCTGGCCTGGTTCCAGTATAGCTCTGGTTTGGCACTGGCCTTGCTCCAGTGTAGCTCCAGCCCTGGCCTTGCTCCAGTGTAGCTCTGGTCTGGCTCTGGCCTTGCTCCAGTCCTGGTCTTGCTCTGGCCTTGCTCCATTATAACTCTGGTCTGGCTCTGGCCTTGCTCCAGTGTAGCTCCAGTCCGGCTCTGGCCTTGCTCCAGTCCTGGTCTGGCTCTGGCCTTGCTCCAGTCCTGGTCTGGCTCTGGCCTTGCTCCAGTCCTGGTCTGGCTCTGGCCTTGCTCCAGTATAACTCTGGTCTTGCTCTGGCCTTGCTCCAGTATAACTCTGGTCTGGCTCTGGCCTTGCTCCAGTCCTGGTCTGGCTCTGGCCTTGCTCCAGTCCTGGTCTGGCTCTGGCCTTGCTCCAGTGTAGCTCCGGTCTGGCTCTGGCCTTGCTCCAGTGTAGCTCCGGTCTGGCTCTGGCCTTGCACCAGTCCTGGTCTGCTCTGGCTCTGGCCTTGCTCCAGCTCACCTCTGGTCTGGCCCCTAGCTGAGAGGATGTTGACACAACGGCCTGCAGAAATCACACTACTCCTCAGCAGAAACTGATCTGATCCTCCCTGGCTCCCATAGCCCAAGGATCTGTGTGTGTTATGTGTTTATAACAACTAGTGCTTATTGATGGATAACATCGCTCACTTCTGTGAATATGGTTTGTTTTACTGACTTTATTATTATTCATTGTTTTTATCAGACAGCTGCAGACTACATGGAAAACCCTCAGGCACACTGCATAAACAGTGTTGCTATCATTGATTAACAGTACTTCTGACTGTGCTCGTAGACTCCATGTACACCTAATGATCGGTGCTGTAGTCTTTTAGTTTTAGGATCGTTGTTTGCTGATCACTCATGATATCCTATTCCCTCTGTCCCAGAGACCTCACGTTATCAGCCTGCCTGCCTTGTGCAACGAGGACTGGAGTGAGTTGTTTTTGCCTAAGTGATGTGGTAACTCTTCAGATTTACAGCAGAATATTACCTCAGTCAGTGTTTACCGGAACACCGGGCCTATAGGAAGAGGTCAGGATGTTTGTGAGGGAGGCAGAGAAAAGGAGCCTTGGAGGGGGATCTCCTATTCCGTATGGTTTTCAGTGAGCCTGCAGGTCCAGACTCGCCCGACAGAGTCAGGGAGAGAGCGAAGAGACAGTTAAACCCTGTTGTTATCTGTCATCGCTGCTCCTGGTGAGACACGGGGCCAAGTTGGCCTCAAGGCCTGGATTCTTCACTTTACCTTGATGGTTTATGCGCTTAAATTTATTTTTACCTGCCCTCTGCTCTGTTTCTCTGTCCCTGAAGCTATCAATGCTTATATTAGGAGAACATATGCGTTTCCACGCCTTTCTATCTTTTCCATGTGTTGTAGCTGTTTGTCAGAATAGCTCTGTCATAGTCCCCAGATTTGTCAGAAGGTTGACTGTCATCAGCATAGCAATGGTAAGCGAGCTTTTGAGGATATGACCAAAGTGACACGTGAGGACCTATTACCAAGCCCTGGGGGACACCAGTAGTGAGTCATTAAAGAATACCTTGTACAGAGCCCTGGTGTATAGTTGTAATGAGAACAGGAGAGGTCCTAGTTCTGAGCCCTGGGGGACACCGGTAATGAGAACAGGAGAGGTCCCCGTTCCGGGCCCTGGGGGACACCGGTAGTGACCACAGGAGAGGTCCTACTACCGAACCCTGGGAGACACCGGTAGTGACCATAGGAGAGGTCCTCGTTCCGAACCCTGGGGAATACCAGTTTTACATTGCCCTGAGGGACACCAGTAGTGAGAACAATAGCGAGCCCTGGAGACCACCAGTTTTACAGAGCCATAAAATGCTCTTTGGGGTTCTGTGTTTTAATGTTTTCCAATTAGTGATAAAGGAATGAACAAAGACCCACCCTCTGTCCTCCAGTGTGTGAGGTGACAGTTCACTGACAGTCTGTCAATGAGATGCGCCGGCCTGCCTCTGCCTCAATCAAAAATGTGCTCTTCTTTCACAGGAACATTTGGCCGCATCTTCCACGGTGTTCTGTTGGACGAAAAGGACCCGGCCAAGGAGAAATGTTGCTTTGTGAAGACAGTGAAAGGTATGCAGTCATTCGTTCCCATGTTGACTGTCTGCAACCCATTCGTTCCCTCGTCACTGCTTCAGCTACTGCACTCTAGTGTAACAAACAATGTTTTTTGACCGTAAATTGAAACATTATGCTGTAAAGTTAGTTCAAAAATGTTCATGGGTAACTTACCGTGTTTTTAGAAACTGAAGTGCTTGGCAAACAGTGTTAAGTCAGGTGCCATGAGTAAACTGAGTGCCACCCGATCTGTTTCTACCAAGTTGCTCTGTCGACTTTATCTCTCTACTAAAGCCACGCAGACTCCTGAGCAGCCCTCCGTAGGAGAAATTCCACTGTTAAAGGGTTGACCGAAGGTTATAGCTGGTGTCAATTGTACCGTGCTCAGAAAATGAATGGTACACACAACACGAGAATATAGTTCATCAGGTCTTTTGGATTTGAAACCTTTCAAGAACCTTTCAACAATGTTATTGACATCCTAGAGTGTCGTAAGACCCCTATCAGTGAGTCCATTAATGTTTATACTGTGTATTGCTGATATCTGCTAATTTCCCACCAGTTTCAATAAACGGATATGGACTTCTCATTAGGTTTCCTGTGCATATGAAAATAGTTGTTAGTAGGGCTGTTAGCCTACTGATTAGAACCGTAATGTTAAACTAAGATTATGGGTTCGGTGGACTCTGACCACTTTGTTTTACCTTTTGTTAAGAACAAATTCTTATTTTCAATGACAGCCTAGGAACAGTGGGTTAACTGCCTTGTTCGGGGGCAGAACAGATATTTACCTTGTCAGCTCGGGGATTTGAACTTGCAACCTTTTGGTTACTGGTCCAACACTCTAACCACTAGGCTACCCTGCCGCCCAACATGACCTTATATCTCGTCAGGTGGAAGAGTACCCTTAGTTTACCACCCCCACAGCGTATGACTCTCCTTCCCACAGACGTTCTCAGGTTCGTGTCTCCCTTCCAGCTGACCTTTGCCCTCTTGCTCGCCTGGCCACTTCCATGTTTATCCAGGGTGGAGTGGGTTCCAGACCATGAACAATGTGCCCACCACCATGCCAACCATACCAGGGTCCTGCTTTGTTCATCATTCCACTTCCTCCTCCTCTTCCTCCCAGCAGGCCCAGAGAGCAGGAAACAAGCCCACTTCCCAGAAGGCCCCTCTCTCTCTCTCCCAGATTAAACTGTAGACCTGGGTTCAATTAGTTTAAGAAATCACTTCAAATACTTTATCTAGGGTTTGCTTGAGTTTGGCCAATTAGAATCAATAGAATAGTCACGTGACTGCAAACCCCACCCATCTGACACTCCAGGCATACGGGAGGCAAAAAAAAAAAACGCCCAATATTTTTTTGAAATATTTTAAATAGTAATAGAAGCCAGTTCTGGGTCTCTGTGTGGCTTGGCTTGGCAAGAGTCAATCTAGCGGCTGTGCGTTTCCAACCAGAGAAGATATAACTCTCACAGGAAGCCATGACTGGGGCTGTTCTCAGAAAATGGAATGGTGTGAGGTCAAGAGGGTTGTTAGACTGTTAGATGACCTTTTTAGACGACACCCCCCCCCCCCCCCTTTTAGTCAGGAGGAATGTTCATGGCCAAGGAGGGTTAGAATACAGCAGAAGCAGTCTGAGTGGTGTTTATGGTTTGCGTTCCACAACTTAAGTTATGTCTCCTTCAAGACTTCAGTAGATCCCTAGATTTCTAGACTAAAGTTGAGTATCTTGTCTTTCACTTCTCTCATTCTGTAGACCATGCCTCTGAGGTGCAGGTGACCATGATGCTGACAGAGAGCTGTAAACTACGAGGGCTTCATCACAGGTAATCTGTCAATCAAATCATCACGGGGACATAGCAAACCAGCTGAACTCGAGATCAGGCAGAGCTCTGTTTTTTAATTCTGTGGGTTAGTCAGTAAGTCGAAGGGCTAGCCTCTGGCGTCCTCGTTTATTTCCACATGGCATGGCGAGACAAGTATGCAACTCGCGCTGAGTCGTCTGCTCCGCAACGACCGTCATCGTTCTAATTCTATGGTCGTAACAATCACATTTCCCTCAACTGGAAACGGAGTTGAAACCTGTTGAGTCACCTTTGCACAAGGTTCCCACTAGATTTCCCCACACTAAGACACACCATCTGTTAGAACGATTGCTTTGGATCCTGGATGTCAGTTGGAAGAATTTAATTGAATTTATTTATAAATTGTACATCCAGACCCCCCCCCCCCACAAAAAAAATATATTATTAAAGAACATGTTTCCAAAAGTGATCCTCCAACAGCATTCCATCCGTGATGATATACTACTATGATCTATATACTACTGGTATAATAACACAAACTCCCCTGAACTCGGCACTACTTTGGAAACTTGTCAAGGATCTCGGCACCACCTTGCTTAGCTATGGTTTCTCAACACTAAAGATGACTAACTGTTGTCTTACGGGTTTGTTCCTCATTCTGTGAAAACCCTTAAACTGTCTATACAGTTTTGTCTGCTGTGCTAGGGCCCTGTGTTGTGTGCAGTCATGTGACGTAGCAATATTTGATCCTGTATTTTTAAAGCCTTATCCAGACATAAGAATATCACCAAAAATGAACGCAATTGTGTGATGTTGGTGCTGGGAGGGGGGGGTGAGGTTGTTGCTGGGGGGGTTGGTGCTGGGTCAGTGTGAGTTGAGGCTGGGGGTGAGGTTGGGGCTGGGGAGGTCTGGTGCTGGGGCGGTGTGAGATGAGGTTGGTGGTGGTGCTGCTGGGGGGAGGGGGGGGGGGTTGCTGGGGGATGGTGGTGCTGGATGTGTGGGTGTGTGTGCGCACACTGTGTGGTTAATTCTGTGAATGCCGTGTTAGTTCGTCACGGGCCCACACCTTCCTCTTCCCCTTCCTGAGGTCAGGCGGTCACAGTGAGAGACGTCTCTCCTCGTTTCATCTGCTCCCCGAGATGCATCCTTCCTCTGTCTGGCAGCCTCCACCGTCCTACCGGCCAACACGAAAACTAATCTTCCCAGAATTCCCTCCTGTGTGACACATTGTCACGCAATGGGCTTTACTGGTTTTAACACCTCACCAATCTTCTGTCTGTTATTCAATGTGTTTCTATGGGCTAAGAGCAGTAAGGACGGTCTGTTATTCAATGTGTTTCTATGGGCTGAGAGCAGTAAGGCCAAATTTAGGCAGCGGGGCACTGAGCAGCAGCAGCTAGGTAAGCAGCGGGGCACTGAGCAGCAGCAGCAGCTAGGTAGACAGCGGGGCACTGAGCAGCAGCAGCTAGGTAGGTAGCGGGGCACTGAGCAGCAGCAGCTAGGTAGGTAGCGGGGCACTGAGCAGCAGCAGCTAGGTAGGCAGCGGGGCACTGAGCAGCAGCAGCTAGGTAGGTAGACAGCGGGGCACTGAGCAGCAGCAGCTAGGTAGGCAACGGGGCACTGAGCAGCAGCAGCTAGGTAGGCAACGGGGCACTGAGCAGCAGCAGCTAGGAAGGTAGGCAGCGGGGCACTGAGCAGCAGCAGCTAGGTAGGTAGGCAGCGGGGCACTGAGCAGCAGCAGCTAGGTAAGCAGCGGGGCACTGAGCAGCAGCAGCAGCTAGGTAGGCAGCGGGGCACTGAGCAGCAGCAGCTAGGTAGGCAGCGGGGCACTGAGCAGCAGCAGCTAGGTAGGCAACGGGGCACTGAGCAGCAGCAGCTAGGTAGACAGCGGGGCACTGAGCAGCAGCAGCTAGGTAGACAGCGGGGCACTGAGCAGCAGCAGCTAGGTAGACAGCGGGGCACTGAGCAGCAGCAGCAGCTAGGTAGACAGCGGGGCACTGAGCAGCAGCAGCTAGGTAAGCAGCGGGGCACTGAGCAGCAGCAGCTAGGTAGACAGTGGGGCACTGAGCAGCAGCAGCAGCTAGGTAGACAGCGGGGCACTGAGCAGCAGCAGCTAGGTAGGCAGCGGGGCACTGAGCAGCAGCAGCTAGGTAGACAGCGGGGCACTGAGCAGCAGCAGCTAGGGAGGCAGCGGGGCACTGAGCAGCAGCAGCTAGGTAGACAGCGGGGCACTGAGCAGCAGCAGCTAGGTAGACAGCGGGGCACTGAGCAGCAGCAGCTAGGTAGACAGCGGGGCACTGAGCAGCAGCAGCAGCTAGGTAGACAGCGGGGCACTGAGCAGCAGCAGCTAGGTAAGCAGCGGGGCACTGAGCAGCAGCAGCTAGGTAGACAGTGGGGCACTGAGCAGCAGCAGCAGCTAGGTAGACAGCGGGGCACTGAGCAGCAGCAGCTAGGTAGGCAGCGGGGCACTGAGCAGCAGCAGCTAGGTAGACAGCGGGGCACTGAGCAGCAGCAGCTAGGGAGGCAGCGGGGCACTGAGCAGCAGCAGCTAGGTAGACAGCGGGGCACTGAGCAGCAGCAGCTAGGTAAGCAGCGGGGCACTGAGCAGCAGCAGCTAGGTAAGCAGCGGGGCACTGAGCAGCAGCAGCAGCTAGGTAGACAGTGGGGCACTGAGCAGCAGCAGCAGCTAGGTAGACAGCGGGGCACTGAGCAGCAGCAGCAGCTAGGTAGACAGCGGGGCACTGAGCAGCAGCAGCTAGGTAGACAGCGGGGCACTGAGCAGCAGCAGCTAGGTAGACAGCGGGGCACTGAGCAGCAGCAGCTAGGTAAGCAGCGGGGCACTGAGCAGCAGCAGCTAGGTAAGCAGCGGGGCACTGAGCAGCAGCAGCTAGGTGGGCACTGAGCAGCAGCAGCTAGGTAGACAGCGGGGCACTGAGCAGCAGCAGCTAGGTAAGCAGCGGGGCACTGAGCAGCAGCAGCTAGGTAGACAGCGGGGCACTGAGCAGCAGCAGCTAGGTAAGCAGCGGGGCACTGAGCAGCAGCAGCTAGGTAGACAGCGGGGCACTGAGCAGCAGCAGCTAGGTAGACAGCGGGGCACTGAGCAGCAGCAGCAGCTAGGTAGGTAGCGGGGCACTGAGCAGCAGCAGCTAGGTAAGCAGCGGGGCACTGAGCAGCAGCAGCAGCTAGGTAGACAGCGGGGCACTGAGCAGCAGCAGCTAGGTAGGTAGCGGGGCACTGAGCAGCAGCAGCTAGGTAGACAGCGGGGCACTGAGCAGCAGCAGCTAGGTAAGCAGCGGGGCACTGAGCAGCAGCAGCAGCTAGGTAGACAGCGGGGCACTGAGCAGCAGCAGCTAGGTAGGTAGCGGGGCACTGAGCAGCAGCAGCTAGGTAGGTAGCGGGGCACTGAGCAGCAGCAGCTAGGTAGGCAGCGGGGCACTGAGCAGCAGCAGCTAGGTAGGTAGACAGCGGGGCACTGAGCAGCAGCAGCTAGGTAGGCAACGGGGCACTGAGCAGCAGCAGCTAGGTAGGCAACGGGGCACTGAGCAGCAGCAGCTAGGAAGGTAGGCAGCGGGGCACTGAGCAGCAGCAGCTAGGTAGGTAGGCAGCGGGGCACTGAGCAGCAGCAGCTAGGTAAGCAGCGGGGCACTGAGCAGCAGCAGCAGCTAGGTAGGCAGCGGGGCACTGAGCAGCAGCAGCTAGGTAGGCAGCGGGGCACTGAGCAGCAGCAGCTAGGTAGGCAACGGGGCACTGAGCAGCAGCAGCTAGGTAGGTAGGCAGCGGGGCACTGAGCAGCAGCAGCTAGGTAGACAGCGGGGCACTGAGCAGCAGCAGCTAGGTAGACAGCGGGGCACTGAGCAGCAGCAGCTAGGTAGACAGCGGGGCACTGAGCAGCAGCAGCTAGGTAGACAGCGGGGCACTGAGCAGCAGCAGCAGCTAGGTAGACAGCGGGGCACTGAGCAGCAGCAGCTAGGTAAGCAGCGGGGCACTGAGCAGCAGCAGCTAGGTAGACAGTGGGGCACTGAGCAGCAGCAGCAGCAGCTAGGTAGACAGCGGGGCACTGAGCAGCAGCAGCTAGGTAGGCAGCGGGGCACTGAGCAGCAGCAGCTAGGTAGACAGCGGGGCACTGAGCAGCAGCAGCTAGGGAGCAGCAGACGGGGCACTGAGCAGCAGCAGCTAGGTAAGACAGCGGGGCACTGAGCAGCAGCAGCTAGGTAAGCAGCGGGGCACTGAGCAGCAGCAGCAGCTAGGTAGACAGCGGGGCACTGAGCAGCAGCAGCAGCTAGGTAGACAGCGGGGCACTGAGCAGCAGCAGCAGCTAGGTAGACAGCGGGGCACTGAGCAGCAGCAGCTAGGTAGACAGCGGGGCACAGCAGCAGCAGCAGCTAGGTAGACAGCGGGGCACTGAGCAGCAGCAGCTAGCTAGGTAAGCAGCGGGGCACTGAGCAGCAGCAGCTAGGTAAGCAGCGGGGCACTGAGCAGCAGCAGCTGAGCAGCAGCAGTAGGTAGACAGCGGGGCACTGAGCAGCAGCAGCTAGGTAAGCAGCGGGGCACTGAGCAGCAGCAGCTAGGTAGACAGCGGGGCACTGAGCAGCAGCAGCTAGGTAAGCAGCGGGGCACTGAGCAGCAGCAGCTAGGTAGACAGCGGGGCACTGAGCAGCAGCAGCTAGGTAGACAGCGGGGCACTGAGCAGCAGCAGCAGCTAGGTAGGTAGCGGGGCACTGAGCAGCAGCAGCTAGGTAAGCAGCGGGGCACTGAGCAGCAGCAGCTAGGTAGACAGCGGGGCACTGAGCAGCAGCAGCAGCTAGGTAGACAGCGGGGCACTGAGCAGCAGCAGCTAGGTAGACAGCGGGGCACTGAGCAGCAGCAGCTAGGTAGACAGCGGGGCACTGAGCAGCAGCAGCAGCTAGGTAGACAGCGGGGCACTGAGCAGCAGCAGCTAGGTAAGCAGCGGGGCACTGAGCAGCAGCAGCTAGGTAGACAGTGGGGCACTGAGCAGCAGCAGCAGCTAGGTAGACAGCGGGGCACTGAGCAGCAGCAGCTAGGTAGGCAGCGGGGCACTGAGCAGCAGCAGCTAGGTAGACAGCGGGGCACTGAGCAGCAGCAGCTAGGGAGGCAGCGGGGCACTGAGCAGCAGCAGCTAGGTAGACAGCGGGGCACTGAGCAGCAGCAGCTAGGTAAGCAGCGGGGCACTGAGCAGCAGCAGCTAGGTAAGCAGCGGGGCACTGAGCAGCAGCTAGGTAGACAGTGGGGCACTGAGCAGCAGCAGCAGCTAGGTAGACAGCGGGGCACTGAGCAGCAGCAGCAGCTAGGTAGACAGCGGGGCACTGAGCAGCAGCAGCTAGGTAGACAGCGGGGCACTGAGCAGCAGCAGCTAGGTAGACAGCGGGGCACTGAGCAGCAGCAGCTAGGTAAGCAGCGGGGCACTGAGCAGCAGCAGCTAGGTAAGCAGCGGGGCACTGAGCAGCAGCAGCTAGGTGGGCACTGAGCAGCAGCAGCTAGGTAGACAGCGGGGCACTGAGCAGCAGCAGCTAGGTAAGCAGCGGGGCACTGAGCAGCAGCAGCTAGGTAGACAGCGGGGCACTGAGCAGCAGCAGCTAGGGAAGCAGCGGGGCACTGAGCAGCAGCAGCTAGGTAGACAGCGGGGCACTGAGCAGCAGCAGCTAGGTAGACAGCGGGGCACTGAGCAGCAGCAGCAGCTAGGTAGGTAGCGGGGCACTGAGCAGCAGCAGCTAGGTAAGCAGCGGGGCACTGAGCAGCAGCAGCTAGGTAGACAGCGGGGCACTGAGCAGCAGCAGCAGCTAGGTAGACAGCGGGGCACTGAGCAGCAGCAGCTAGGTAGACAGCGGGGCACTGAGCAGCAGCAGCTAGGTAAGCAGCGGGGCACTGAGCAGCAGCAGCTAGGTAAGCAGCGGGGCACTGAGCAGCAGCAGCTAGGTGGGCACTGAGCAGCAGCAGCTAGGTAGGCAGCGGGGCACTGAGCAGCAGCAGCTAGGTAGGTAGCGGGGTACTGAGCAGCAGCTAGGTAGGTAGCGGGGCACTGAGCAGCAGCAGCTAGGTAGGTAGCGGGGCACTGAGCAGCAGCAGCTAGGTAGGCAGCGGGGCACTGAGCAGCAGCAGCTAGGTAGGCAGCGGGGCACTGAGCAGCAGCAGCTAGGTAAGCAGCGGGGCACTGAGCAGCAGCAGCTAGGTAAGCAGCTGGGCACTGAGCAGCAGCAGCTAGGTAAGCAGCGGGGCACTGAGCAGCAGCAGCTAGGTTAGCAGCGGGGCACTGAGCAGCAGCAGCTAGGTAAGCAGCTGGGCACTGAGCAGCAGCAGCTAGGTAAGCAGCGGGGCACTGAGCAGGAGCAGCTAGGTAAGCAGCTGGGCACTGAGCAGCAGCAGCTAGGTAAGCAGCGGGGCACTGAGCAGCAGCAGCTAGGTAAGCAGCGGGGCACTGAGCAGCAGCAGCTAGGTAAGCAGCGGGGCACTGAGCAGCAGCAGCTAGGTGGGCACTGAGCAGCAGCAGCTAGGTAGGCAGCGGGGCACTGAGCAGCAGCAGCTAGGTAGGTAGCGGGGTACTGAGCAGCAGCAGCTAGGTAGGTAGCGGGGTACTGAGCAGCAGCAGCTAGGTAGGTAGCGGGGTACTGAGCAGCAGCAGCTAGGTAGGTAGCGGGACACTGAGCAGCAGTTAGGTAGGTAGCGGGGCCTGGAGCAGCAGCAGCTAGGTAGGTAGCGGGGCACTGAGTAGCAGCAGCAGCTAGGGAGGCAGCGGAGCACTGAGCAGCAGCAGCTAGGGAGGCAGCTGGGCACTGAGCAGCAGCTAGGTAAGCAGCGGGGCACTGAGCAGCAGCAGCAGCTAGGCAGGTAGCGGGGCACTGAGCAGCAGCAGCAGCTAGGTAGGTAGCGGGGCACTGAGCAGCAGCAAGGTAGGTAGCGGGGCACTGAGCAGCAGCAGCTAGGTAGGCAGCGGGGCACTGAGCAGCAGCAGCTAGGTAAGCAGCGGGGCACTGAGCAGCAGCAGCTAGGTAAGCAGCTGGGCACTGAGCAGCAGCAGCTAGGTAAGCAGCGGGGCACTGAGCAGGAGCAGCTAGGTAAGCAGCTGGGCACTGAGCAGCAGCAGCTAGGTAAGCAGCGGGGCACTGAGCAGCAGCTAGGTAAGCAGCTGGGCACTGAGCAGCAGCAGCTAGGTAAGCAGCGGGGCACTGAGCAGGAGCAGCTAGGTAAGCAGCGGGGCACTGAGCAGGAGCAGCTAGGTAAGCAGCTGGGCACTGAGCAGCAGCAGCTAGGTAAGCAGCGGGGCACTGAGCAGCAGCAGCTAGGTAAGCAGCGGGGCACTGAGCAGCAGCAGCTAGGTAAGCAGCGGGGCACTGAGCAGCAGCAGCTAGGTGGGCACTGAGCAGCAGCAGCTAGGTAGGCAGCGGGGCACTGAGCAGCAGCAGCTAGGTAGGTAGCGGGGTACTGAGCAGCAGCAGCTAGGTAGGTAGCGGGGTACTGAGCAGCAGCAGCTAGGTAGGTAGCGGGGTACTGAGCAGCAGCAGCTAGGTAGGTAGCGGGACACTGAGCAGCAGTTAGGTAGGTAGCGGGGCCTGGAGCAGCAGCAGCTAGGTAGGTAGCGGGGCACTGAGTAGCAGCAGCAGCTAGGGAGGCAGCGGAGCACTGAGCAGCAGCAGCTAGGGAGGCAGCTGGGCACTGAGCAGCAGCTAGGTAAGCAGCGGGGCACTGAGCAGCAGCAGCAGCTAGGCAGGTAGCGGGGCACTGAGCAGCAGCAGCAGCTAGGTAGGTAGCGGGGCACTGAGCAGCAGCAAGGTAGGTAGCGGGGCACTGAGCAGCAGCAGCTAGGTAGGCAGCGGGGCACTGAGCAGCAGCAGCTAGGTAAGCAGCTGGGCACTGAGCAGCAGCAGCTAGGTAAGCAGCTGGGCACTGAGCAGCAGCAGCTAGGTAAGCAGCGGGGCACTGAGCAGGAGCAGCTAGGTAAGCAGCTGGGCACTGAGCAGCAGCAGCTAGGTAAGCAGCGGGGCACTGAGCAGCAGCTAGGTAAGCAGCTGGGCACTGAGCAGCAGCAGCTAGGTAAGCAGCGGGGCACTGAGCAGGAGCAGCTAGGTAGACAGCGGGGCACTGAGCAGCAGCAGCTAGGTAGACAGCGGGGCACTGAGCAGCAGCAGCTAGGTAGACAGCGGGGCACTGAGCAGCAGCAGCTAGGTAGGCAGCGGGGCACTGAGCAGCAGCAGCTTGGTAAGCAGCGGGGCACTGAGCAGCAGCAGCTAGGTAAGCAGCGGGGCACTGAGCAGCAGCAGCTAGGTGGGCACTGAGCAGCAGCAGCTAGGTAGGCAGCGGGGCACTGAGCAGCAGCAGCTAGGTAGGTAGCGGGGTACTGAGCAGCAGCAGCTAGGTAGGTAGCGGGGTACTGAGCAGCAGCAGCTAGGTAGGTAGCGGGGTACTGAGCAGCAGCAGCTAGGTAGGTAGCGGGACACTGAGCAGCAGTTAGGTAGGTAGCGGGGCCTGGAGCAGCAGCAGCTAGGTAGGTAGCGGGGCACTGAGTAGCAGCAGCAGCTAGGTAGACAGCGGGGCACTGAGCAGCAGCAGCTAGGGAGGCAGCGGAGCACTGAGCAGCAGCAGCTAGGGAGGCAGCTGGGCACTGAGCAGCAGCTAGGTAAGCAGCGGGGCACTGAGCAGCAGCAGCAGCTAGGCAGGTAGCGGGGCACTGAGCAGCAGCAGCAGCTAGGTAGGTAGCGGGGCACTGAGCAGCAGCAAGGTAGGTAGCGGGGCACTGAGCAGCAGCAGCTAGGTAGGCAGCGGGGCACTGAGCAGCAGCAGCTAGGTAAGCAGCGGGGCACTGAGCAGCAGCAGCTAGGTAAGCAGCTGGGCACTGAGCAGCAGCAGCTAGGTAAGCAGCGGGGCACTGAGCAGGAGCAGCTAGGTAAGCAGCTGGGCACTGAGCAGCAGCAGCTAGGTAAGCAGCGGGGCACTGAGCAGCAGCTAGGTAAGCAGCTGGGCACTGAGCAGCAGCAGCTAGGTAAGCAGCGGGGCACTGAGCAGGAGCAGCTAGGTAGACAGCGGGGCACTGAGCAGCAGCAGCTAGGTAGACAGCGGGGCACTGAGCAGCAGCAGCTAGGTAGGCAGCGGGGCACTGAGCAGCAGCAGCTAGGTAAGCAGCGGGGCACTGAGCAGCAGCAGCTAGGTAAGCAGCGGGGCACTGAGCAGCAGCAGCTAGGTAAGCAGCGGGGCACTGAGCAGCAGCAGCTAGGTAAGCAGCGGGGCACTGAGCAGCAGCAGCTAGGTAAGCAGCGGGGCACTGAGCAGCAGCAGCTAGGTGGGCACTGAGCAGCAGCAGCTAGGTAGTCAGCGGGGCACTGAGCAGCAGCAGCTAGGTAGGTAGCGGGGTACTGAGCAGCAGCTAGGTAGGTAGCAGGACACTGAGCAGCAGCAGCTAGGTAGGTAGCGGGGCACTGAGCAGCAGCAGCTAGGTAGGTAGCGGGGTACTGAGCAGCAGCTAGGTAGGTAGCGGGGCACTGAGCAGCAGCTAGGTAGGTAGCGGGGCCTGGAGCAGCAGCAGCTAGGTAGGTAGCGGGGCACTGAGTAGCAGCAGCAGCTAGGTAGGTAGCGGGGCACTGAGCAGCAGCAGCTAGGTAGTCAGCGGGGCACTGAGCAGCAGCAGCTAGGTAGGTAGCGGGGTACTGAGCAGCAGCAGCTAGGTAGGTAGGTAGCGGGGCACTGAGCAGCAGCAGCTAGGTAGGTAGGTAGCGGGGCACTGAGCAGCAGCAGCTAGGTAGGTAGGTAGCGGGGTACTGAGCAGCAGCAGCAGCTAGGTAGGTAGCGGGGCACTGAGCAGCAGCTAGGTAGGTAGCGGGGCACTGAGCAGCAGCAGCAGCTAGGTAGGTAGCGGGGCACTGAGCAGCAGCAGCAGCTAGGTAGGTAGCGGGGCACTGAGCAGCAGCAGCTAGGTAGGTAGCGGGGCACTGAGCAGCAGCAGCTAGGTAGGTAGCGGGGCACTGAGCAGCAGCAGCTAGGTCGGTAGGCAGCGGGGCACTGAGCAGCAGCAGCTAGGTCGGTAGGCAGCGGGGCACTGAGCAGCAGCAGCTCGGTAGGTAGGCAGCTGGGCACTGAGCAGCAGCAGCTCGGTAGGTAGGCAGCTGGGCACTGAGCAGCAGCAGCTAGGTAGGTAGCGGGGCACTGAGCAGCAGCAGCTAGGTCGGTAGGCAGCGGGGCACTGAGCAGCAGCAGCTCGGTAGGTAGGCAGCGGGGCACTGAGCAGCAGCAGCTAGGTCGGTAGGCAGCGGGGCACTGAGCAGCAGCTGCTCGGTAGGTAGGCAGCGGGGCACTGAGCAGCAGCAGCTAGGTAGGTAGCGGGGCACTGAGCAGCAGCAGCTAGGTCGGTAGGCAGCGGGGCACTGAGCAGCAGCAGCAGCTAGGTAGGTAGCGGGGTACTGAGCAGCAGCTAGGTAGGTAGCGGGACACTGAGCAGCAGCAGCTAGGTAGGTAGCGGGGCACTGAGCAGCAGCAGCTAGGTAGGTAGCGGGGTACTGAGCAGCAGCTAGGTAGGTAGCGGGGCACTGAGCAGCAGCTAGGTAGGTAGCGGGGCCTGGAGCAGCAGCAGCTAGGTAGGTAGCGGGGCACTGAGTAGCAGCAGCAGCTAGGTAGGTAGCGGGGCACTGAGCAGCAGCAGCTAGGTAGTCAGCGGGGCACTGAGCAGCAGCAGATAGGTAGGTAGCGGGGTACTGAGCAGCAGCAGCTAGGTAGGTAGGTAGCGGGGCACTGAGCAGCAGCTAGGTAGGTAGCGGGGCACTGAGCAGCAGCAGCAGCTAGGTAGGTAGCGGGGCACTGAGCAGCAGCAGCTAGGTAGGTAGCGGGGCACTGAGCAGCAGCAGCTAGGTAGGTAGCGGGGCACTGAGCAGCAGCAGCTAGGTAGGTAGCGGGGCACTGAGCAGCAGCAGCTAGGTCGGTAGGCAGCGGGGCACTGAGCAGCAGCAGCTCGGTAGGTAGGCAGCGGGGCACTGAGCAGCAGCAGCTAGGTAGGTAGCGGGGCACTGAGCAGCAGCAGCTAGGTCGGTAGGCAGCGGGGCACTGAGCAGCAGCAGCTCGGTAGGTAGGCAGCGGGGCACTGAGCAGCAGCAGCTAGGTAGGTAGCGGGGCACTGAGCAGCAGCAGCTAGGTCGGTAGGCAGCGGGGCACTGAGCAGCAGCTGCTCGGTAGGTAGGCAGCGGGGCACTGAGCAGCAGCAGCTAGGTAGGTAGCGGGGCACTGAGCAGCAGCAGCTAGGTCGGTAGGCAGCGGGGCACTGAGCAGCAGCAGCTCGGTAGCTAGGCAGCGGGGCACTGAGCAGCAGCAGCTAGGTAGGTAGCGGGGCACTGAGCAGCAGCAGCTAGGTAGTCAGCGGGGCACTGAGCAGCAGCAGCTAGGTAGGTAGCGGGGCACTGAGCAGCAGCTAGGTAAGCAGCTGGGCACTGAGCAGCAGCAGCTAGGTAAGCAGCGGGGCACTGAGCAGGAGCAGCTAGGTAGACAGCGGGGCACTGAGCAGCAGCAGCTAGGTAGACAGCGGGGCACTGAGCAGCAGCAGCTAGGTAGACAGCGGGGCACTGAGCAGCAGCAGCTAGGTAAGCAGCGGGGCACTGAGCAGCAGCAGCTAGGTAAGCAGCGGGGCACTGAGCAGCAGCAGCTAGGTGGGCACTGAGCAGCAGCAGCTAGGTAGTCAGCGGGGCACTGAGCAGCAGCAGCTAGGTAGGTAGCGGGGTACTGAGCAGCAGCAGCTAGGTAGGTAGCGGGGTACTGAGCAGCAGCTAGGTAGGTAGCGGGGCACTGAGCAGCAGCTAGGTAGGTAGCGGGACACTGAGCAGCAGCAGCTAGGTAGGTAGCGGGGCACTGAGCAGCAGCTAGGTAGGTAGCGGGGCCTGGAGCAGCAGCAGCTAGTTAGGTAGCGGGGCACTGAGTAGCAGCAGCAGCTAGGTAGGTAGCGGGGTACTGAGCAGCAGCAGCTAGGTAGGTAGGTAGCAGGGCACTGAGCAGCAGCAGCTAGGTAGGTAGGTAGCGGGGTACTGAGCAGCAGCAGCAGCTAGGTAGGTAGCGGGGCACTGAGCAGCAGCTAGGTAGGTAGCGGGGCACTGAGCAGCAGCTAGGTAGGTAGCGGGGCACTGAGCAGCAGCAGCTAGGTCCTTAGGCAGCGGGGCACTGAGCAGCAGCAGCTCGGTAGGTAGGCAGCGGGGCACTGAGCAGCAGCAGCTAGGTAGGTAGCGGGGCACTGAGCAGCAGCAGCTAGGTCGGTAGGCAGCGGGGCACTGAGCAGCAGCAGCTCGGTAGGTAGGCAGCGGGGCACTGAGCAGCAGCAGCTAGGTAGGTAGCGGGGCACTGAGCAGCAGCAGCTAGGTCGGTAGGCAGCGGGGCACTGAGCAGCAGCAGCTCGGTAGGTAGGCAGCGGGGCACTGAGCAGCAGCAGCTAGGTAGGTAGCGGGGCACTGAGCAGCAGCAGCTAGGTCGGTAGGCAGCGGGGCACTGAGCAGCAGCAGCTAGGTAGGTAGCGGGGCACTGAGCAGCAGCAGCTAGGTCGGTAGGCAGCGGGGCACTGAGCAGCAGCTGCTCGGTAGGTAGGCAGCGGGGCACTGAGCAGCAGCAGCTAGGTAGGTAGCGGGGCACTGAGCAGCAGCAGCTAGGTCGGTAGGCAGCGGGGCACTGAGCAGCAGCAGCTCGGTAGCTAGGCAGCGGGGCACTGAGCAGCAGCAGCTAGGTAGGTAGCGGGGCACTGAGCAGCAGCAGCTAGGTAAGCAGCGGGGCACTGAGCAGCAGCAGCTAGGTAGTCAGCGGGGCACTGAGCAGCAGCAGCTAGGTAGACAGCGGGGCACTGAGCAGCAGCAGCTAGGTAGACAGCGGGGCACTGAGCAGCAGCAGCTAGGTAAGCAGCGGGGCACTGAGCAGCAGCAGCTAGGTAAGCAGCGGGGCACTGAGCAGCAGCAGCTAGGTAAGCAGCGGGGCACTGAGCAGCAGCAGCTAGGTGGGCACTGAGCAGCAGCAGCTAGGTAGTCAGCGGGGCACTGAGCAGCAGCAGCTAGGTAGGTAGCGGGGCACTGAGCAGCAGCAGCAGCAGCTAGGTAGGTAGCGGGGCACTGAGCAGCAGCAGCTAGGTCGGTAGGCAGCGGGGCACTGAGCAGCAGCAGCTAGGTAGGTAGCGGGGCACTGAGCAGCAGCAGCTAGGTCGGTAGGCAGCGGGGCACTGAACAGCAGCAGCTCGGTAGGTAGGCAGCGGGGCACTGAGCAGCAGCAGCTAGGTAGGTAGCGGGGCACTGAGCAGCAGCAGCTAGGTCGGTAGGCAGCGGGGCACTGAGCAGCAGCAGCTCGGTAGGTAGGCAGCGGGGCACTGAGCAGCAGCAGCTAGGTAGGTAGCGGGGCACTGAGCAGCAGCAGCAGCTCGGTGGGCACTGAGCAGCAGCAGCAGCTCGGTGGGCACTGAGCAGCAGCAGCAGCTCGGTGGGCACTGAGCAGCAGCAGCAGCTCGGTGGGCACTGAGCAGCAGCAGCAGCTCGGTGGGCACTGAGCAGCAGCAGCAGCTCGGTGGGCACTGAGCAGCAGCAGCAGCTCGGTGGGCACTGAGCAGCAGCAGCAGCTCGGTGGGCACTGAGCAGCAGCAGCAGCTCGGTGGGCACTGAGCAGCAGCTGCAGCTCGGTGGGCACTGAGCAGCAGCTCGGTGGGCACTGAGCAGCAGCTCGGTGGGCACTGAGCAGCAGCCCGGTGGGCACTGAGCAGCAGCAGCAGCAGCTAGGTGGGCACTGAGCAGCAGCAGCAGCAGCTAGGTGGGCACTGAGCAGCAGCAGCAGCCCGGTGGGCACTGAGCAGCTGCAGCAGCAGCCCGGTGGGCACTGAGCAGCTGCAGCAGCAGCCCGGTGGGCACTGAGCAGCTGCAGCAGCAGCCAGGTGGGCACTGAGCAGCAGCAGCCAGGTGGGCACTGAGCAGCAGCAGCTGCTAGGTGGGCACTGAGCAGCAGCAGCTGCTAGGTGGGCACTGAGCAGCAGCAGCTGCTAGGTGGGCACTGAGCAGCAGCAGCTGCTAGGTGGGCACTGAGCAGCAGCAGCTAGGTGAGCACTGAGCAGCAGCAGCTAGGTGGGCACTGAGCAGCAGCAGCTAGGTGGGCACTGAGCAGCAGCAGCTAGGTGGGCACTGAGCAGCAGCAGCTAGGTGGGCACTGAGCAGCAGCAGCAGCAGTTAGGTGGGCACTGAGCAGCAGCAGCAGCAGCTAGGTGGGCACTGAGCAGCAGCTAGGTGGGCACTGAGCAGCAGCAGCAGTTAGGTGGGCACTGAGCAGCAGCTCGGTGGGTACTGAGCAGCAGCTCGGTGGGCACTGAGCAGCAGCTCGGTGGGCACTGAGCAGCAGCTCGGTGGGCACTGAGCAGCAGCCCGGTGGGCACTGAGCAGCAGCAGCAGCCCGGTGGGCACTGAGCAGCAGCAGCAGCTCGGTGGGCACTGAGCAGCAGCTCGGTGGGCACTGAGCAGCAGCTCGGTGGGCACTGAGCAGCAGCCCGGTGGGCACTGAGCAGCAGCAGCAGCAGCTAGGTGGGCACTGAGCAGCAGCAGCAGCAGCTAGGTGGGCACTGAGCAGCAGCAGCAGCCCGGTGGGCACTGAGCAGCTGCAGCAGCAGCACGGTGGGCACTGAGCAGCTGCAGCAGCAGCCAGGTGGGCACTGAGCAGCAGCAGCTAGGTGGGCACTGAGCAGCAGCAGCAGCTAGGTGGGCACTGAGCAGCAGCAGCTGCTAGGTGGGCACTGGGCAGCAGCTGCTGCTAGGTGGGCACTGGGCAGCAGCTGCTGCTAGGTGGGCACTGGGCAGCAGCTGCTGCTAGGTGGGCACTGGGCAGCAGCTGCTGCTAGGTGGGCACTGGGCAGCAGCTGCTGCTAGGTGGGCACTGGGCAGCAGCTGCTGCTAGGTGGGCACTGGGCAGCAGCTGCTGCTAGGTGGGCACTGGGCAGCAGCTGCTGCTAGGTGGGCACTGGGCAGCAGCTGCTGCTAGGTGGGCACTGGGCAGCAGCTGCTGCTAGGTGGGCACTGGGCAGCTGCTGCTGCTAGGTGGGCACTGAGCAGCAGCAGCTGCTAGGTGGGCACTGAGCAGCAGCGAGGTGGGCAGGTAGCGGGGCACTGAGCAGCTTGGTAGGGAGGTGAAAGAAATCCTGCACATATGCAGAAATCTCTTTTTCCAGAAAGTCCGGAACCTCATCCACTCTGAATAAAGTTTCCAGACATATTTCTGATGTGTTCTCTTGCTCTCTCTCCTTTCCCCGACCACAGATACAGTGCCTTGCAAAAGTATTCACCCCCTTGGCGTTTTTCCTATTTTGTTTCATTACAACCTGTAATTTAAATTTCATGTAATGGACAAAATTGGTTAAGTGAAATGAAAAAAATCTATTTAAGAAATGGAATAGTAGTGTGTGCAAATGTATTCACCCCCTTTGCTATTAAGCCCCTAAATAAGATCTGATGCAAACAATTGCCTTCAGAAGTCACATAATTAGTTAATTGCACACAGGTGGACTTTATTTGTGTCACATGAGCTCAGGATATATACACCTGTTCTGAAAGGCTACAGAGTCTGCAACACCACCAAGCAAGCGACACCATGAAGACCAAGGAGCTCTCCAAACAGGTCAGGGACAAAGTTGTAGAGAAGTATAGATCATGGTTGAGTTATGAAAAAATATCTGAAACTTTGAACATCCCACGGAGTACCATTAAAAACATTAAAACATTTAAAGAATATGGCACCACAACAAACCTGCCAAGAGAGGGTCGCCCACCAAAACTCACGGACCAGGCAAGGAGAACTTCCGGCGCCGACAGAGATGGCCGCCTCGCTTCGCGTTCCTAGGAAACTATGCAGTTTTTTGTTTTTTTTACGTGTTATTTCTTACATTAGTACCCCAGGTCATCTTAGGTTTCATTACATACAGCCGAGAAGAACTACTGTATATAAGATCAGCGTCAACTCACCATCAGTACGACCAAGAATATGTTTTTCGCGACGCGGATCCTGTGTTCTGCCTTACAAACAGGACAACGGAATGGATCGCATGCAGCGACCCAAAAAAACGACTCCGAAAAAGAGGGAAACGTGGCGGTCTTCTGGTCAGACTACGGAGACGGGCACATCGTGCCTCACTTCCTAGCATTCTTCTTGCCACAATGTCCAGTCTCTTGACAACAAGGTTGATGAAATCCGAGCAAGGGTAGCATTCCAGAGGGACATCAGAGACTGTAACGTTCTGTGCTTCACGGAAACATGGCTCACTGGAGAGACGCTATCCGAAGCGGTGCAGCCAACGGGTTTCTCCACGCATCGCGCCGACAGAAACAAACACCTTTCTGGTAAGAAGAGGGGTGGGGGTGTATGCCTTATGGCTAACGAGGCATGGTGCAATGAAAGAAACATACAGGAACTCAAATCCTTCTGTTCACCTGATTTAGAATTCCTCACAATCAAATGTAGACCGCATTATCTACCAAGAGAATTATTTTCGATTATAATCACAGCCGTATATATCCCCCCCCAAGCAGACACATCAATGGCTCTGAACGAACTTTATTTAACTCTTTGCAAACTGGAAACCATTTGTCCGGAGGCTGCATTCATCGTTGTTGGGGATTTTAACAAGGCTAATCTGAAAACAAGACTCCCTAAATTTTATCAGCATATCGATTGCGCAACCAGGGGCGGAAAAACCTTGGATCACTGTTACTCTAACTTCCGCGACACATATAAGGCCCTGCCCCGCCCCCCTTTCGGAAAAGCTGACCACGACTCCATTTTGCTGATACCTGCCTACAGACAAAAGCTAAAAAAAGAAGCTCCCACGCTGAGGTCTGTCCAACGCTGGTCCGACCAAGCTGACTCCACACTCCAAGACTGCTTCCATCACGTGGACTGGGACATGTTTCGTATTGCGTCAGATAACAACATTGACGAATATGCTGATTCGGTGTGCGAGTTCATTAGAACGTGCGTTGAAGATGTCGTTCCCATAGCAACGATTAAAACATTCCCTAACCAGAAACCTTGGATTGATGGCAGCATTCGCGTGAAACTGAAAGCGCGAACCACTGCTTTCAATCAGGGCAAGGTGTCTGGTAACATGACTGAATACAAACAATGCAGCTATTCCCTCCGTTAGGCTATCAAACAAGCTAAGCGTCAGTACAGAGACAAAGTAGAATCCCAATTCAACGGCTCAGACACAAGAGGTATGTGGCAGGGTCTACAGTCAATCACGGACTACAGGAAGAAATCCAGCCCAGTCACGGACCAGGATGTCTTGCTCCCAGGCAGACTAAATAACTTATTTGCCCGCTTTGAGGACAATACAGTGCCACTGACACGGCCTGCAACGGAAAAATGCGGTCTCTCCTTCACTGCAGCCGAGGTGAGTAAAACATTTAAAGGTGTTAACCCTTGCAAGGCTGCAGGCCCAGACGGCATCCCCAGCCGCGCCCTCAGAGCATGCGCAGACCAGCTGGCTGGTGTGTTTACGGACATATTCAATCAATCCCTATACCAGTCTGCTGTTCCCACATGCTTCAAGAGGGCCACCATTGTTCCTGTTCCCAAGAAAGCTAAGGTAACTGAGCTAAACGACTACCGCCCCGTAGCACTCACTTCCGTCATCATGAAGTGCTTTGAGAGACTAGTCAAGGACCATATCACCTCCACCCTACCTGACACCCTAGACCCACTCCAATTTGCTTACCGCTCAAATAGGTCCACAGACGATGCAATCTCAACCACACTGCACACTGCCCTAACCCATCTGGACAAGAGGAATACCTATGTGAGAATGCTGTTCATCGACTACAGCTCGGCATTCAACACCATAGTACCCTCCAAGCTCGTCATCAAGCTCGAGACCCTGGGTCTCGACCCCGCCCTGTGCAACTGGGTACTGGACTTCCTGACGGGCCGCCCCAGGTGGTGAGGGTAGGTAACAACATCTCCTCCCCGCTGATCCTCAACACTGGGGCCCCACAAGGGTGCGTTCTGAGCCCTCTCCTGTACTCCCTGTTCACCCACGACTGCGTGGCCACGCACGCCTCCAACTCAATCATCAAGTTTGCGGACGACACAACAGTAGTAGGCTTGATTACCAACAACGACGAGACGGCCTACAGGGAGGAGGTGAGGGCCCTCGGAGTGTGGTGTCAGGAAAATAACCTCACACTCAACGTCAACAAAACTAAGGAGATGATTGTGGACTTCAGGAAACAGCACAGGGAACACCCCCCTATCCACATCGATGGAACAGTAGTGGAGAGAGTAGCAAGTTTTAAGTTCCTCGGCATACACATCACAGACAAACTGAATTGGTCCACTCACACAGACAGCATCGTGAAGAAGGCGCAGCAGCGCCTCTTCAACCTCAGGAGGCTGAAGAAATTCGGCTTGTCACCAAAAGCACTCACAAACCTCTACAGATGCACAATCGAGAGCATCCTGGCGGGCTGTATCACCGCCTGGTACGGCAACTGCTCCGCCCTCAACCGTAAGGCTCTCCAGAGAGTAGTGAGGTCTGCACAACGCATCACCGGGGGCAAACTACCTGCCCTCCAGGACACCTACACCACCCGATGTTACAGGAAGGCCATAAAGATCATCAAGGACATCAACCACCCGAGCCACTGCCTGTTCACCCCGCTATCATCCAGAAGGTGAGGTCAGTACAGATGCATCAAAGCTGGGACCGATGACTGAAACACAGCTTCTATCTCAAGGCCATCAGACTGTTAAACAGCCACCACTAACATTGAGTGGCTGCTGCCAACACACTGACACTGACTCAACTCCAGCCACTTTAATAATGGGAATTGATGGGAAATGATGTAAATATATCACTAGCCACTTTAAACAATGCTACCTTATATAATGTTACTTACCCTACATTATTCATCTCATATGCATACGTATATACTGTACTCTATATCATCGACTGCATCCTTATGTAATACATGTATCACTAGCCACTTTAACTATGCCACTTTGTTTACATACTCATCTCATATGTATATACTGTACTCGATACCATCTACTGTATCTTGCCTATGCTGCTCTGTACCATCACTCATTCATATATCCTTATGTACATATTCTTTATCCCCTTACACTGTGTATAAGACAGTAGTTTAGGAATTGTTAGTTAGATTACTTGTTGGTTATTACTGCATTGTCGGAACTAGAAGCACAAGCATTTTGCTACACTCACATTAACATCTGCTAACCATGTGTATGTGACAAATAAAATTTGATTTGACAAATAAAATTTGATTTGAGGGCATTAATCAGAGAGGCAACAAAGAGACCAAAGATAACGCCGAAGGAGCTGCAAAGCTCCACAGTGGAGATTAAAGAATCTGTCCATAGGACCACTTTAAACCATACACTCCACAGAGCTGGGCTTTACAGAGAAGTGGCCAGAAAAAAGCCATTGATTTAAATAAAAAAAATAAGCAAACACGTTTGGTGTTCGCCAAAAGGCATGTGGGAGACTCCCCAAACATATGGAAGAAGGTACTCTGGTCAGAAGATATTAAATTTGAGCTTTTTGGTCATCAAGGAAAACGTTATGTCTGGCACAAACCCAACACCTCATCAGCCCGAGAATACCATCCCCACAGTGAAGCATGGTGGTTACAGCATCATGCTGTGGGGATGTTTTTCATCGGCAGGGAAACTGGTCAGAATTGAAGGAATGATGGATGGCACTAAATACAGGGACCTTGTTGAGGGAAACATGTTTCAGTCTCCCAGAGATTTGAGACTGGGACGGAGGTTCACCTTCCAGCAGGACAATGACCCTAAGCATACTGCTAAAGAAACACTCGAGTGGTTTAAGAGGAAATATTTAAATGTCATGGAATGGCCTAGTCAAAGCCCAGACCTCAATCCAATTGAGAATTTGTGGTATGAATTAAAGATGGCTGTACACCAGCAGGAACCCATCCAACTTGAAGGAGCTGGAGCAGATTTGCCTTGAAGAATGGGTGACAATCCCAGTGATGTGCTAAGCTTATAGAGACATACCCCAAGAGACTGTCAGCTGTAATTGCTGCATAAGCTGGCTCTACAGAGTATTGACTTATGGGGGTGATATTTGTGCACACTCAAGTTTTCTGTTTTTTGGGGGGGGGTTTATTTCTTGTTTGTTTCACAAAAAAATATTTGATCTTCAAAGTGGTAGGCCTGTTGTTTAAATCAAATGATACACCCCCCCCCCCCCCCCCCCCCCCCCAAAAAAAAAATAAAAAAATTATAATAATAATTCCAGGTTGTAAGGCAACAAAATAGGAAAATGCCAAGGGGGTTGAATCCTTTCACAAGCCGCTGCATGAGCTCTAACTCCGGTCCTCCAGTATCACCACCAGTACATGTTTTTGTTGTGGCCCTGGACAAGCACACCTTATTCTACTTGTCAGCGAATCTTCAAGCTCTTGACAAGTTGAGTCGTGTGTTTTTGTCCGGCGTCACAACAAAACGTGTGCTGTTAGGCGGTACCGGAGTACCGGAGTTGGGGAAACGGTAGGCTAACTGATGTAGTATGTCCCCCCCCCTCTCTCCTCCAGGAACCTGCTCCCAATCAGTCATGTGTGTACAGAGGAAGGAGAGAAGCCGATGGTACTACTGCCCTATATGAACTGGGGTAACCTCAAACTGTTCCTGAGACAGTGCAAGCTGGCCGAGGCCAACAACCCACAGGTGAGCTCCTGGCTCCGGCCTACTGTCATCCTACCGTTCTATGGCTATCCTACCATTATCCCAACCCTCTCTCTAGTCTACTGTCATCCTACCGTTCTATGGCTATCCTACCATTATCCCAACCCTCTTCTCTAGTCTACTGTCATCCTACCGTTCTATGGCTATCCTACCATTATCCCAACCCTCTCTCTAGTCTACTGTCATCCTACCGTTCTATGGCTATCCTACCATTATCCCAACCCTCTTCTCTAGTCTACTGTCATCCTACCGTTCTATGGCTATCCTACCATTATCCCAACCCTCTTCTCTAGTCTACTGTCATCCTACCGTTCTATGGCTATCCTACCATTATCCCAACCCTCTTCTCTAGTCTACTGTCATCCTACCGTTCTATGGCTATCCTACCATTATCCCAACCCTCTCTCTAGTCTACTGTCGTCCTACCGTTCTATGGCTATCCTACCATTATCCCAACCCTCTCTCTAGTCTACTGTCGTCCTACCGTTCTATGGCTATCCTACCATTATCCCAACCCTCTCTAGTCTACTGTCTTTCTACCGTTCTATGGCTATCCTACCATTATCCCAACCCTCTCTCTAGTCTACTGTCGTCCTACCGTTCTATGGCTATCCTACCATTATCCCAACCCTCTCTAGTCTACTGTCGTCCTACCGTTCTATGGCTATCCTACCATTATTTTATGATCAGTTTATTGGCCAACCGAAATGCGACTTCCGCTTTTAACTCAACCCCTCCGAAATAAACACATGTTTTGAAGAGGTTCTAAGGTCACCCGGGACCTGCTCTTGTGGGGAGTTAAGTGCACAAGGGCGCAATGCCATCTAGAATCTGATACCAGCAACTCTCCGCTTGCCAGCTTACCCCCCCTGTCGGAACCAAACTGTCAACCCTCTGGTTTCTGGCTCACCTCTCTAAGCGCTAGGCTACCTGCCGCACCTCATAGGCTAGGCTACCTGCCGCACCCATACCGTCGTACTACAGTCGTCCCAACTTCATCCCGTCATACTACTCTCATCCTACCTTCATCCTATATTCAGCCTACATTTATCCTACCATCATCCTACCGTTCAATGGCTATCCTACCATTATCCCAATCCACTCTAGTCTACTGTCATCCTACCTTCATCCTATATTCAGCCTACATTTATCCTACCATCATCCTACCGTTCAATGGCTATCCTACCATTATCCCAACCCACTCTAGTCTACTGTCGTCCTACCGTTCTATGGCTATCCTACCATTATCCCAACCCACTCTAGTCTACTGTCATCCTACCTTCATCCTATATTCAGCCTACCGTTCTATGGCTATCCTACCATTATCCCAACCCACTCTAGTCTACTGTCGTCCTACCGTTCTATGGCTATCCTACCATTATCCCAACCCACTCTAGTCTACTGTCATCCTACCTTCATCCTATATTCAGCCTACATTTATCCTACCATCATCCTACCGTTCTATGGCTATCCTACCATTATCCCAACCCACTCTAGTCTACTGTCATCCTACCTTCATCCTATATTCAGCCTACCGTTCTATGGCTAACCTACCATTATCCCAACCCACTCTAGTCTACTGTCATCCTACCTTCATCCTATATTCAGCCTACCGTTCTATGGCTAACCTACCATTATCCCAACCCTCTCTAGTCTACTGTCATCCTACCTTCATCCTATATTCAGCCTACCGTTCTATGGCTAACCTACCATTATCCCAACCCACTCTAGTCTACTGTCATCCTACCTTCATCCTATATTCAGCCTACCGTTCTATGGCTAACCTACCATTATCCCAACCCACTCTAGTCTACTGTCATCCTACCTTCATCCTATATTCAGCCTACATTTATCCTACCATCATCCTACCGTTCTATGGCTAACCTACCATTATCCCAACCCACTCTAGTCTACTGTCATCCTACCTTCATCCTATATTCAGCCTACATTTATCCTACCATCATCCTACCGTTCTATGGCTAACCTACCATTATCCCAACCCTCTCTAGTCTACTGTCATCCTACCGTTCTATGGCTATCCTACCATTATCCCAACCCTCTCTAGTCTACTGTCATCCTACCTTCATCCTATATTCAGCCTACATTTATCCTACCATCATCCTACCGTTCTATGGCTAACCTACCATTATCCCAACCCTCTCTAGTCTACTGTCATCCTACCTTCATCCTATATTCAGCCTACCGTTCTATGGCTATCCTACCATTATCCCAACCCTCTCTAGTCTACTGTCATCCTACCTTCATCCTATATTCAGCCTACCGTTCTATGGCTAACCTACCATTATCCCAACCCACTCTAGTCTACTGTCATCCTACCGTTCTATGGCTATCCTACCATTATCCCAACCCTCTCTAGTCTACTGTCATCCTACCTTCATCCTATATTCAGCCTACCGTCCACAAAAAGGATATCTGTTCTGGAGAAGATATAGAATAACTGTGGGGGGGGAATAACCTGATACAGTTTATTAATGTTCAGGGCTCAAGACTGCAACCATTTATAGTTGCATTTTGTGACCTTTTTAACTTGGCTGAGCGAATTTAAAAATAAATGTAACTGGTCACATCGGTGCGAGCTGCACATTCTACATGATCACGTCACGTACAGTGGGGCAAAAAAGTATTTAGTCAGCCACCAATTGTGCAAGTTCTCCCACTCACAAAGATGAGGCCTGTAATTTTCATCATAGGTACACTTCAACTATGACAGAAAAAAAATTCAGAAAATCACATCAGCATTTTTTTTCTGAATTTATTTGCAAATTATGGTGGAAAATAAGTATACAGATAGATAGATAGATAGATACAGATAGATAGATACAGATAGATAGATACAGATAGATAGATACAGATAGATAGATACAGATAGATAGATACAGATAGATAGATACAGATAGATAGATACAGATAGATAGATACAGATAGATAGATACAGATAGATAGATACAGATAGATAGATACAGATAGATAGATACAGATAGATAGATAGATACAGATAGATATAGATAGATACAGATACAGATAGATAGATAGATACAGATAGATAGATAGATAGATAGATAGATAGATACAGATAGATAGATAGATAGATAGATAGATAGATAGATATAGATAGATACAGATAGATAGATAGATACAGATAGATACAGATAGATAGATACAGATAGATACAGATAGATAGATACAGATAGATAGATACAGATAGATACAGACATACACACACACACACACATACACACATGCATACACACACGCATACACATACACACATACAAAAATGTCTAAACATATGTTTTCGCTTTGTTAATATGTGTTTAGATTGATGAGGAAAATAATTGAATCTATTGCGAATTCACTGTAGACTATGATATTAGTGCACATTAAAATGTAGCCAATTTAAAAATAAATAAAAAAACTATTTGACCTTTTTATTTAACTAGGCAAGTCCGTTAAGAACAAATTTTTATCTACAATGACGGCCTAGGAACAGTGGGTAAACTGCCTTGTTCAGTGGCAGAACAACAGATTTGTACCTTGTCAGCTCGGGGGTTCGGTCTTGCAACCTTTCAGTTTCTAGTCCAACGCTCTAACCACTAGGCTACCCTGCCGCCCCAGATGAATCTCTATTTAACGATAGAACATTCTGGAGCCCTCGTGTAACAGTAAAATATAACAATAGTCTATTGTCTACATAAGAATCACTGGATTAGCTTGCATATAAAAATGTCTCATCTTACATTTCTGCTTCGATTTAAATAATGTCTTTTCAGGAGTCTATTACACGTCTTACTAAATCACTGTATGACTTTAGAAATTATTTCGCGACGGCGGCAAACATTTTTTTTGGGGGGGGGGTGAGCGCCCAAATCGTAGGCTGGGAGATGTAAGTCTGGTTCCTTGATGTATAACTGATTGTATGTTGCTTCTACAACCCACCGTTCAGACATGACCTTCCCGCCTGAGCATTTCACCTGTCCCGGCCCCCCTAACTCTGTAATAGTGTTAACACAGAACAATAGTGTTTTATAGCAATAGGCACTTAAATACAAGTTTGACAACAACCGATACCCAGACCTGTAAAATGTCTCTCAGGGTTTTTTTTAAATGCAGTGTGTCTTAAAGGGATATTTCCAAGATTTTTGTCCTGTTGTCTACTTCACCGAATTACGATCAACTCGTGAAATGAGTTAGTTTCACAAGCCAACGCTAACTAGCACTAACGCAATGACTGGACGTCTATGGGAACAGCTCGTTGTTAGCATTTGCGCTAATGCTAATTAGCAACTTCCTTCAAACTGCATGCAGAGACATTTTAAAATGGTATCCACGAGTTCTTCTGACTCTGGTGAAATTAGATTTTTTTTTCTCCCCGAATTGCTAAACTCCCCTTTAATCTGTGGCTCAGGGCAGAGACTGTGTTTCCCATGAAGAGACAATCACCTCATTGTGCTGGGTAACCCCAGGGGTCGTTTGATCCACTTGGCGTAGGCGTTCTCTGAGATGCCTGTAATGTAAATCCAACCGATCAATCAGCCTTGAACCGAGACTCTCAACACACACACACACACACACACACACACACCACTTTTAAAATAAGAAGGAGAAGCCTTGTTTAAGGTGCAGCATAAAGAGAAAAAAAACTACAGACTAATTTTCCATCACAAGACGAAGCTTGCTGCTCAATAGCAGTAAAGAAAACTTCCTCTGGGATAACACACCACCGCCACTTTGATTCCCATCCATCCTCTCAAAATATACTTTAGGCGTTTGTAGGGGCCTAACAAAGACATGCTTATAACGGGTTTTTTCTCTTGCTGTCTTCATAAACATGTAGACATAAATCATTGGTGTAATTTTAGAGGGAGACTGAGGTTGTATCTCAAATGGCACCCTATTCCCTATATAGTGCACAACTTCAGACCAAAACACCCTGGCACCCTATTCCTTTACATAGTGCACTACTTTAGACCAGAACACTATGGGGAATTAGGTTGCCGTTTGGGAGGCACCCTAAAGTGTCTGAAAAGCATGTTGTGCCAGTCTGTGCCGGTCTGCGGCGTGGCGCTGTGACGGTCTGCGGCGTGGCGCTGTGACGGTCTGCGGCGCGGCGCTGTGACGGTCTGCGGCGCGGCGCTGTGACGGTCTGCGGCGCGGCGCTATGCCGTGACGGTCTGCGGCGCGGCGCTATGCCGTGCCGGTCTGCGGCGTGGCGTAATGTAATGCCGGTCTGCGGCGTGGCGTAATGTGATGTAATGCCGGTCTGCGGCGTGGCGTAATGTGATGTAATGCCGGACTGCGGCGTGTCGTGGCGTAATGTAATGTAATGCCGGTCTGCGGCGTGGCGTAATGTAATGTAATGCCGGTCTGCGGCGTGGCGTAATGCCAATATATGTATATATTTATGTATGTGTGTATATATAGATGTATGTGTGTATATATATATAGATATATGTATATAGATATATATATACATATACATCTATATATACACACATAGATCTATCTATATATATATATATATATATATATATACACATACATAAATATATACATATATATATGTATATACAGGGCCTTGCGAAAGTATTCGGCCCCTTGAACTTTGCGACCTTTTGCCACATTTCAGGCTTCAAACATAAAGATATGAAACTGTATTTTTTTGTGAAGAATCAACAACAAGTGGCACACAATCATGAAGTGGAACGACATTTATTGGATATTTCAAACTTTTTTAACAAATCAAAAACTGGGCGTGCAAAATTATTCAGCCCCCTTAAGTTAATACTTTGTAGCGCCACCTTTTGCTGCGATTACAGCTGTAAGTCGCATGTCTATCAATTTTGCACATCGAGAGACTAAAAATTTTTCCCATTCCTCCTTGCAAAACAGCTCGAGCTCAGTGAGGTTGGATGGAGAGCATTTGTGAACAGCAGTTTTCAGTTCTTTCCACAGATTCTCGATTGGATTCAGGTCTGGACTTTGACTTGGCCATTCTAACACCTGGATATGTTTATTTTTGAACCATTCCATTGTAGATTTTGCTTTATGTTTTGGGTCATTGTCTTGTTGGAAGACAAATCTCCGTCCCAGTCTCAGGTCTTTTGCAGACTCCATCAGGTTCTTCCAGAATGGTCCTGTATTTGGCTCCATCCATCTTCCCATCAATTTTAACCATCTTCCCTGTCCCTGCTGAAGAAAAGCAGGCCCAAATCATGATGCTGCCACCACCATGTTGGACAGTGGGGATGGTGTGTTCAGGGTGATGTGCTGTGTTGCTTTTACGCCAAACATATCGTTTTGCATTGTTGCCAAAAAGTTCAATTTTGGTTTCATCTGACCAGAGCGCCTTCTTCCACATGTTTGGTGTGTCTCCCCGGTGGCTTGTGGCAAACTTTAAACAACACTTTTTATGGATTTAAGAAATGGCTTTCTTCTTGCCACTCTTCCATAAAGGCCAGATCTGTGCAATATATGACTGATTGTTGTCCTATGGACAGAGTCTCCCACCTCAGCTGTAGATCTCTGCAGTTCATCCAGAGTGATCATGGGCCTCTTGGCTGCATCTCTGATCAGTCTTCTCCTTGTATGAGCTGAAAGTTTAGAGGGACGGCCAGGTCTTGGTAGATTTGCAGTGGTCTGATACTCCTTCCATTTCAATATTATCGCTTGCACAGTGCTCCTTGGGATGTTTAAAGCTTGGGAAATCTTTTTGTATCCAAATCCGGCTTTAAACTTCTTCACAACATTATCTCGGACCTGCCTGGTGTGTTCCTTGTTCTTCATGATGCTCTCTGCGCTTTTAACGGACCTCTGAGACTATCACAGTGCAGGTGCATTTATACGGATACTTGATTACACACAGGTGGATTGTATTTATCATCATTAGTCATTTAGGTCAACATTGGATCATTCAGAGATCCTCACTGAACTTCTGAAGAGAGTTTGCTGCACTGAAAGTAAAGGGGCTGAATAATTTTGCACGCCCAATTTTTTAGTTTTTGATTTGTTAAAGTTTGAAATATCCAATAAATGTTGTTCCACTTCATGATTGTGTCCCACTTGTTGTTGATTCTTCACAAAAAAATACAGTTTTATATCTTTATGTTTGAAGCCTGAAATGTGGCAAAAGGTCGCAAAGTTCAAGGGGGCCGAATACTTTTGCAAAGGAACTGTATATGTATGTGTGTGTGTTCTGGGTTTAATCGCGTTACGATGTTGCAAGGCGCTGGTGTCTTATCCTCTAACACAAAGGGTCCAATTTAATCAGGACACAGAACATTAAACAGCTGTAAATCACTTCCCTGTGTATGTGTGTGTGTGTGTTTGACAGCTGGCAATCTCTGTGTCCATCAGAGCCAGCTCCCTGACCCACAATGCATCTCACCCCAGCAGTGTGTCTGACTCGGGCTGAGATGGGACCCTGTTCCCTATGTAGGACCGAGAGACTGAAAAACAGCTTCTATCTCAAGGCCATCAGACTGTTAAACAGCCACCACTAACATTGAGTGGCTGCTGCCAACACACTGACTCAACTCCAGCCACTTCAATAATGGGAAATGATGTAAAATATATCACTAGCCACTTTAAACAATGCTACCTTATATAATGTTACTTACCCTACATTATTCATCTCATATGTATACGTATATACTGTACTCTATATCATCGACTGCATCCTTATGTAATACATGTATCACTAGCCACTTTAACTATGCCACTTTGTTTACATACTCATCTCATATGTGTATACTGTACTCGATACCATCTACTGTATCTTGCCTATGCTGCTCTGTACCATCACTCATTCATATATCCTTATGTACATATTCTTCATACCTTTACACTTGTGTGTATAAGACAGTAGTTTAGGAATTGTTAGTTAGATTACTTGTTGGTTATTACTGCATTGTCGGAACTAGAAGCACAAGCATTTCGCTACACTCGCATTAACATCTGCTAACCATGTGTATGTGGTATGATGTGTATGATTTGATTTAGTGCACTACATTTGACCAGGGCCCTATGGGGAATAGTGTGCCATTTGGGACACAGTGCCGGGGTTATGTTAAAACACTGATGGTGTACATCAGGTGCTCTCTTTCACTCTTCAGGGGAATCGGCTCACACAACATGTCATCCATCCTCTTCTCTCTCTCTGGTTCACACAGCATGTCATCCATCCTCTTCTCTCTCTCTCTCTGGTTCACACAGCATGTCATCCATCCTCTTCTCTCTCTCTCTGGTTCACACAGCATGTCATCCATCCTCTTCTCTCTCTCTCTGGTTCACACAGCATGTCATCCATCCTCTTCTCTCTCTCTCTGCTTCACACAGCATGTCATCCATCCTCTTCTCTCTCTCTGGTTCACACAGCATGTCATCCATCCTCTTCTCTCTCTCTAGTTCACACAGCATGTCATCCATCCTCTTCTCTCTCTCTGGTTCACACAGCATGTCATCCATCCTCTTCTCTCTCTCTGGTTCACACAGCATGTCATCCATCCTCTTCTCTTTCTCTCTGGTTCACACAGCATGTCATCCATCCTCTTCTCTCTCTCTCTGGTTCACACAGCATGTCATCCATCCTCTTCTCTCTCTCTGGTTCACACAGCATGTCATCCATCCTCTTCTCTCTCTCTGGTTCACACAGCATGTCATCATCCTCTTCTCTTTCTCTGGTTCACACAGCATGTCATCCATCCTCTTCTCTCTCTCTCTGGTTCACACAGCATGTCATCCATCCTCTTCTCTCTCTCTGGTTCACACAGCATGTCATCCATCCTCTTTTCTCTCTCGCTGGTTCACACAGCATGTCATCCATCCTCTTCTCTCTCTCGCTGGTTCACACAGCATGTCATCCATCCTCTTCTCTCTCTCTCTGGTTCACACAGCATGTCATCCATCCTCTTCTCTCTCTCTCTGGTTCACACAGCATGTCATCCATCTTCTCTCTCTCTCTCTGGTTCACACTGGTTCACACAGCATGTCATCCATCCTCTTCCCTCTCTCTCTCTGGTTCACACAGCATGTCATCCATCCTCTTCTCTCTCTCTCTCTGGTTCACACAGCATGTCATCCATCCTCTTCTCTCTCTCTCTCTCTGGTTCACACAGCATGTCATCCATCCTCTTCTCTCTCTCTCTCTCTCTCTGGTTCACACAGCATGTCATCCATCCTCTTCTCTCTCTCTCTCTCTGGTTCACACAGCATGTCATCCATCCTCTTCTCTCTCTCTCTCTGGTTCACACAGCATGTCATCCATCCTCTTCTCTCTCTCTCTCTCTCTCTGGTTCACACAGCATGTCATCCATCCTCTTCTCTCTCTCTCTCTCTGGTTCACACAGCATGTCATCCATCCTCTTCTCTCTCTCTCTGGTTCACACAGCATGTCATCCATCCTCGTCTCTCTCTCTCTGGTTCACACAGCATGTCATCCATCCTCGTC
This sequence comes from Oncorhynchus masou masou, assembly GCF_036934945.1. NCBI lineage: Eukaryota > Metazoa > Chordata > Actinopteri > Salmoniformes > Salmonidae > Oncorhynchus > Oncorhynchus masou. The sequence goes on from NC_088235.1 coordinate 113,659,246, forward strand.
TCTCTCTCTCTGGTTCACACAGCATGTCATCCATCCTCTTCTCTCTCTCTCTCTCTGGTTCACACAGCATGTCATCCATCCTCTTCTCTCTCTCTCTCTGGTTCACACAGCATGTCATCCATCGGCTAGTTCTGTCACCTTTCCATTTTAAACACAAGATGTTTATGTACATCTCGCTAGGCTAAGCCACAGTGATTAGCGTCATGATCTCAGCTCAGAAATCAAGCCATCTGGGCTAATTCGACAGATAACAGGATGGTACTGAAGCAAACTTATGGTTCCTCGTGTCTCACTAGATTGTCTTCTACTTTCAGTGTGTCCCAAATGACTACCTACTAGCTTTTGTAGTGCACTACCAGAGCCCTATGGTCCTTGTGGGATGCAACCTCTGTGTCTGTATTAATCAGGGGTCCTTCAGGCCTGTCTCTTGGGGCCCTCAAAAACCAAACAAATCATTTTTCTCCTGCACAGACTATTTGGCCCTCTATCCTGTCTGTGAAACCTAATAGCTACAATACTAGTTTCCTAGTTGTTATACAGTCTTTATCTTGTGGAATCTGAAAAGTGCTTTAAAAAGCCTCTCAGATATGTCCTACTACAGTGATGCAAGCCATTATCATGTTTTATCTCAGTGGCGAAATGGTCAACATCAGCAACCAGGCTACTTCTCTGAATATCCCCCCCCCCTCCTCTCTGTTGTGCTCTCCCCCCCCCCTCTCCCTCTCTCTGTTGTGCTCTTTCCACCCCTCTCTGTTGTGCCCCCCCCTCTCCCTCTCTCTGTTGTGCTCTCCACCCCTCTCCCTCTCTCTGTTGTGCACTCTCTCTCTCTCTGTGTCTCTCTCTCTCTCTGTGTTGTGCTCTTCCTCTCTCTCTCTCTCTCTCTCTGTGTTGTGCTCTTCCTCTCTCTCTCTCTGTGTGTTGTGCTCTTCCTCTCTCTCTCTCTCTGTGTTGTGCTCTTCCTCTCTCTCTCTCTCTCTGTGTTGTGCTCTTCCTCTCTCTCTCTCTCGTGCTCTTCCCCGTGCTCTTCCTCTCTCTCTCGTGCTCTTCCCCGTGCTCTTCCTCTCTCTCTCGTGCTCTTCCCCGTGCTCTTCCTCTCTCTCTCGTGCTCTTCCCCGTGCTCTTCCTCTCTCTCTCTGTTGTGCTCTTCCCCGTGCTCTTCCTCTCTCTCTCTCTTGTGCTCTTCCCCGTGCTCTCTCTGTTGTGCTCTCCCCCCCCTCTCCCTCTCTCTCTCTCTGGTGTGCTCTCCCCCCTCTCTCTCTCTCTCTGTTGTGCTCTTTCCCCTCTCTCTCTCTCTCTCTCTGTTGTGCTCTTTCCTCTCTCTCTCTGTCTCTGTCTGTCTGTCTGTCTCTCTGTCTCTCTCTCTCTCTCTCTCTCTCTCTCTCTGTTGTTCTCTCTCTGTTGTGCTCTTCCTCTCTGTTGTTCTCTCTCTCTCTCTGTTGTGCTCTTTCTCTCTCTCTCTCTCTCTCTCTCTCGTGCTCCCCCCCCTCTCTCTCTCTCTCTGTTGTGCTCTTCCCCCCCCCTCTCTCTCTCGTGCTCCCCCCCCTCACTCTCTCTCTCTCGTGCTCCCCCCCTCACTCTCTCTCTCTCTCTCTCTCTCTCTCTCTCTCTCTCATGTTTAGTTTCTCTTCCTGTCTTTCTAGGCAGTCTCTCAGCAGGACTTGGTCCACATGGCGATCCAGATCGCATGTGGGATGAGCTACCTGGCCAGGAGAGAGGTCATCCACAAAGACCTGGCCGCCAGGAACTGTGTGTGAGTATCTTATCACCCTGCTCAGCCCAACTGCTCATACTTTTGGGCAATAATCCGGAGACAGGTGTTTTCTCCATCTCTTTAGGTATCTGTATGGCAGACCAAATCTAAACCCTTCTCTCGGCAGGTCCAGCCCACTCATTATCTCAGCCAATCATGGCTAGTGGGACGACTGCTGGCTTTTTCTGTGGCTTAACCCAACAAGGCTCGTAATTTTAACAATTGTATTGTTATTTGCAGATAGGATACCAGTTTGTTAAGGCACGTGAAAGTTCACATGTTCCAGAAGGAATTTCTGCTAAAAAAATAATAATTTTGATCAATTTTTTTATTTTACCTTTATTTAACTAGGCAAGTCAGTTAAGAACAAATTCTTATTTTCAATGACGGACTAGGAACAGTGGGTTAACTGCCTGTTCAGGGGCAGAACGACAGCTTTGTACCTTGTCAGTGATTTGAACTTGCAACCTTTCGGTTACTAGTCCAATGCTCTAACCACTAGGCTACCCTGCCGCCCCAATCAATCAAATGTATTTATAAAGCCCTTTTTACATCAGCTGATATCTCAATGTGCTGTACAGAAACCCAGCCTAAACCCCAAACAGCAAGCAATGCAGGTGTAGAAGCACGGTGGCTAGGAAAAACTCCCTAGAAAGGCCAAAACCTAGGAAGAAACCTAGAGAGGAACCAGGCTATGGGGGGTGGCCAGTCCTCTTCTGGCTGTGCCGGGTGGAGATTATAACAGAACATGGCCAAGATGTTCAAATGTTCATAAATGACCAGCATGGTCAAATAATAATAAGGCAGAACAGTTGAAACTGGAGCAGCAGCACGGCCAGGTGGACTGGGGACAGCAAGGAGTCATCATGCCAGGTGGTCCTAGGGCTCAAGTCCTCTGAGAGAGAGAGAAAGAAAGAGAATTAGAGAACGCACACTTAGATTCACACAGGACACCGGAGAAGTACTCCAGATATAACAAACTGACCCTAGCCCCCCGACACATAAACTACTGCAGCATAAATACTGGAGGCTGAGACAGGAGGGGACAGGACAGGGCCAAACAGGAAGGGATATCTTCAACCACCAACTTACCATCCAGAGACAAGGCCGAGTATAGCCAACAAAGATTTCCGCCATGGCACGAACCCAAGGGGGGGCGCCAACCCAGACAGGAAGATCATGTCAGTGACTCAACCCACTCAAGTGACCCACCCCTCCTAGGGATGAAAGAGCACCAGTAAGCCAGTGACTCAGCCCCTGTAATAGGGTTAGAGGCAGAGAATCCCAGTGGAGAGAGGGGAACCGGCCAGGCAGAGACAGCAAGGGCGGTTCGTTGTTCCAGAGCCTTTCCGTTCACCTTTACACCCCTGGGCCAGACTACACTCAATCATAGGACCTACTGAAGAGATGAGTCTTCAGTAAAGATTTAAGGGTTGAGACAGAGTTTGCGTCTCTCACATGGGTAGGCAGACCATTCCATATAAATGGAGCTCTATAGGTTAAAGCCCTGCCTCCAGCTCTTTTCTTAGAAATTCTAGGGACAAATAGGAGGCCTGTGTCTTGTGACCGTAGCGTATCTTTTTAATACTTTTCTCCCCTCTGTGACCCTGTCCTCTACCCCCCCCCCTCCTCTGTGACCCTGTCCTCTACCCCCCCCTCCTCTGTGACCCCGTCCTCTCCCCCCGTCCTCTCCCCCCACCGTGACCCCGTCCTCTCCCCCCCGTGACCCTGTCCTCTCCCCCCACCGTGACCCTGTCCTCTCCCCCCACCGTGACCCCGTCCTCTCCCCCCACCGTGACCCCGTCCTCTCCCCCCACCGTGACCCCGTCCTCTCCCCCCACCGTGACCCCGTCCTCTCCCTCTCTTCCGCTGACAGTATTGACGACAGCATGCAGGTGAAGATCTGTGACAACGCCCTGTCCAGAGACCTGTTCCCTATGGACTACCACTGTCTGGGAGACAACGAGAACAGGCCGGTCCGCTGGATGGCCCTGGAGAGCCTGCTCAACCATGACTTCTCTAGTGCTAGTGATGTGGTGAGAACACACACACACACACACGTTACACGATTTACACACACACACACACACACACACACACACACACACACACACACACACACACACACGTTACACGATTTACACACACACGTTACAGACACACACACACACAGTTACACACACACACCCACCCAGTTAGTTACACACACATCTACACATACACAGCTACACACACACACCCAGTTAGTTACACACACAGCTACACATGCACAGCTACACACCCAGTTAGTTACACACACACACACACCCACACAGTTAGTTACACACACAGCTACACATGCACAGCTACACACACACCCAGTTAGTTACACACACACACACACACACACACACACACACACACACACACACACACACACACCCACACAGTTAGTTACACACACAGCTACACATGCACAGCTACACACACACCCAGTTAGTTACACACACACACACACACCCACACAGTTAGTTACACACACAGCTACACATGCACAGCTACACACACACACACCCAGTTAGTTACACACACAGCTACACATGCACAGCTACACACACACACCCAGTTAGTTACACACACAGCTACACATGCACAGCTACACACACACACCCAGTTAGTTACACACACAGCTACACATGCACAGCTACACACACACACCCAGTTAGTTACACACACAGCTACACATACACAGCTACACACACACACCCAGTTAGTTACACACACAGCTACACATGCACAGCTACACACACACCCAGTTAGTTACACACACAGCTACACATACACAGCTACACACACACACCCAGTTAGTTACACACACAGCTACACATGCACAGCTACACACACACCCAGTTAGTTACACACACAGCTACACATACACACACACCCAGTTAGTTACACACACAGCTACACATGCACAGCTACACACACACACCCAGTTAGTTACACACACAGCTACACATGCACAGCTACACACACACACCCAGTTAGTTACACACACAGCTACACATGCACAGCTACACACACACACCCAGTTAGTTACACACACAGCTACACATACACAGCTACACACACACCCAGTTAGTTACACACACAGCTACACATGCACAGCTACACACACACCCAGTTAGTTACACACACAGCTACACATGCACAGCTACACACACACACCCAGTTAGTTACACACACAGCTACACATACACAGCTACACACACACCCAGTTAGTTACACACACAGCTACACATACACAGCTACACACACACCCAGTTAGTTACACACACAGCTACACATGCACAGCTACACACACACACCCAGTTAGTTACACACACAGCTACACACACACACCCAGTTAGTTACACACACAGCTACACATGCACAGCTACACACACACACACAGTTAGTTACACACACAGCTACACATACACAGCTACACACACACACCCAGTTAGTTACACACACAGCTACACATGCACAGCTACACACACACACCCAGTTAGTTACACACACAGCTACACATGCACAGCTACACACACACACCCAGTTAGTTACACACACAGCTACACATACACAGCTACACACACACACCCAGTTAGTTACACACACAGCTACACATACACAGCTACACACACACACCCAGTTAGTTACACACACAGCTACACATGCACAGCTACACACACACACCCAGTTAGTTACACACACAGCTACACATACACAGCTACACACACACCCAGTTAGTTACACACACAGCTACACATACACAGCTACACACACACACCCAGTTAGTTACACACACAGCTACACATGCACAGCTACACACACACACCCAGTTAGTTACACACACAGCTACACATACACAGCTACACACACACCCAGTTAGTTACACACACAGCTACACATACACAGCTACACACACACCCAGTTAGTTACACACACAGCTACACATACACACACACCCAGTTAGTTACACACACAGCTACACATGCACAGCTACACACACACACCCAGTTAGTTACACACACAGCTACACATGCACAGCTACACACACACACCCAGTTAGTTACACACACAGCTACACATGCACAGCTACACACACACACCCAGTTAGTTACACACACAGCTACACATACACAGCTACACACACACCCAGTTAGTTACACACACAGCTACACATACACAGCTACACACACACCCAGTTAGTTACACACACAGCTACACATGCACAGCTACACACACACACCCAGTTAGTTACACACACAGCTACACATACACAGCTACACACACACACCCAGTTAGTTACACACACAGCTACACATGCACAGCTACACACACACACCCAGTTAGTTACACACACAGCTACACATACACAGCTACACACACACACCCAGTTAGTTACACACACAGCTACACATGCACAGCTACACACACACACACAGTTAGTTACACACACAGCTACACATGCACAGCTACACACACACACCCAGTTAGTTACACACACAGCTACACATACACAGCTACACACACACACCCAGTTAGTTACACACACAGCTACACATACACAGCTACACACACACACCCAGTTAGTTACACACACAGCTACACATGCACAGCTACACACACACACCCAGTTAGTTACACACACAGCTACACATACACAGCTACACACACACCCAGTTAGTTACACACACAGCTACACATACACAGCTACACACACACACCCAGTTAGTTACACACACAGCTACACATGCACAGCTACACACACACACCCAGTTAGTTACACACACAGCTACACATACACAGCTACACACACACCCAGTTAGTTACACACACAGCTACACATACACAGCTACACACACACACCCAGTTAGTTACACACACAGCTACACATGCACAGCTACACACACACACCCAGTTAGTTACACACACAGCTACACATACACAGCTACACACACACCCAGTTAGTTACACACACAGCTACACATACACAGCTACACACACACCCAGTTAGTTACACACACAGCTACACATACACAGCTACACACACACCCAGTTAGTTACACACACAGCTACACATACACAGCTACACACACACACCCAGTTAGTTACACACACAGCTACACATGCACAGCAGCGGTAGGAGGTGAGAGGAGACGCTGTCGACAGGCAGGAAGTCCTCCATGGAGCTCTCCTCTCCTCTCATTCTGTTCTCTCCTCTCATTCTGTTCTCTCCTCTCATTCTGTTCTCTCCTCTCATTCTGTTCTCTCCTCTCATTCTGTTCTCTCCTCTCCTCTCATTCTGTTCTCTCCTCTCCTCTCATTCTGTTCTCTCCTCTCCTCTCATTCTGTTCTCTCCTCTCATTCTGTTCTCTCCTCTCATTCTGTTCTCTCCTCTCATTCTGTTCTCTCCTCTCATTCTGTTCTCTCCTCTCATTCTGTCCTCTCCTCTCATTCTGTCCTCTCCTCTCATTCTGTTCTCTCCTCTCATTCTGTCCTCTCCTCTCATTCTGTTCTCTCCTCTCCTCTCATTCTGTTCTCTCCTCTCATTCTGTTCTCTCCTCTCATTCTGTTCTCTCCTCTCATTCTGTTCTCTCCTCTCATTCTGTTCTCTCCTCTCATTCTGTTCTCTCCTCTCCTCTCATTCTGTCCTCTCCTCTCATTCTGTCCTCTCCTCTCATTCTGTCCTCTCCTCTCATTCTGTCCTCTCCTCTCATTCTGTCCTCTCCTCTCATTCTGTCCTCTCCTCTCATTCTGTCCTCCTCTCATTCTGTCCTGTCCTCTCATTCTGTCCTGTCCTCTCATTCTGTCTTCTCCTCTCTCATTCTGTTCTCTCCTCCTCTCATTCTGTTCTCTCCTCCTCTCATTCTGTTCTCTCCTCCTCTCATTCTGTTCTCTCCTCCTCTCATTCTGTCCTCTCCTCTCATTCTGTCCTCTCCTCTCATTCTGTTCTCTCCTCTCATTCTGTCCTCTCCTCTCATTCTGTCCTCTCCTCTCATTCTGTCCTCTCCTCTCATTCTGTCCTCTCCTCTCATTCTCTCCTCTCCTCTCATTCTCTCCTCTCCTCTCATTCTCTCCTCTCCTCTCATTCTGTCCTCTCTTCTCCTCTCATTCTGTCCTCTCCTCTCCTCTCATTCTGTCCTCTCCTCTCCTCTCATTCTGTCCTCTCCTCTCATTCTGTTCTGTTCTCTCCTCTCATTCTGTTCTCTCCTCTCATTCTGTTCTCTCCTCTCATTCTGTCCTCTCCTCTCATTCTGTCCTCTCCTCTCATTCTGTCCTCTCCTCTCATTCTGTCCTCTCCTCTCATTCTGTCCTCTCCTCTCATTCTGTCCTCTCCTCTCATTCTGTTCTCTCCTCTCCTCTCATTCTGTCCTCTCCTCTCATTCTGTTCTCTCCTCTCCTCTCATTCTGTTCTCTCCTCTCATTCTGTTCTCTCCTCTCATTCTGTTCTCTCCTCTCATTCTGTTCTCTCCTCTCCTCTCATTCTGTCCTCTCCTCTCATTCTGTTCTCTCCGCTCCTCTCATTCTGATTTCCCTCATACCGGACCTCTTCCTTCCTGATGAGGCTCTACTGCTCCCAGTCCTCACCCCTCCCTCCTCACCCCTCCCTCCTCCCTCCTCACCTCTCCCTCCCTCCTCACCCCTCCCTCCCCCCTCCCTCCCTCCCCCCTCCTCTCATCCTCCGCTCTCCCTCCCTCCTCTCATCCTACTCCCTCCCTCCTCTTCCCCCCCCTCCTCACCCCTCCCCCCTCCCTCACCCCCTCCCCCCCCCTCCTCATCACCCCCTCCTCCCTCCCTCCCTCCTCACCCCCCCCCCCCTCCTCATCACCCCCTCCCTCCCTCCTCCTCCCTCCCTCCTCTTCCTCCCCCCTCCTCACCCCCTCCCCCCTCCCTCACCTCTCCCTCCCTCCTCACCCCTCCCTCACCCCCTCCTCATCACCCCCTCCTCCCTCCCTCCTCCTCCCTCCCTCCTCCTCCCCCTCCCCCTCCCCTCCCCTCCCTCCCTCCCTCCTCCTCCCCTCCCTCACCCCCTCCCTCCCCTCACTCCCTCCTCATCCCTGACCCCTCACTCCCTCCTCATCCCTGACCCCTCACTCCCTCCTCATCCCTGACCCCTCACTCCCTCCTCATCCCTGACCCCTCACTCCCTCCTCCTCATCCCTGACCCCTCACTCCCTCCTCCTCATCCCTGACCCCTCACTCCCTCCTCCTCACCCCTCCCTCCCTCCCTCCTCCTCACCCCTCCCTCCCTCCCTCCTCCTCACCCCTCCCTCCCACCTCCTCCTCACCCCTCACTCCTCCTCACCCCTCACTCCCTCCTCATCCCTCCCTCCTCATCCCTCCCTCCTTCTCTCCTCCCTCCTCTCTTTATGTCCACTCCCTTTCTTGTTTACCTCTAAACCTCTTTGGGTCATAGGGTTACTACAGGCACGTTAATGTACCACACGCACGCACGCCCAGCCGCACGCACGCCCAGCCGCACGCACGCCCAGCCAGCCGCACACCCAGCCAGCCGCACGCACACCCAGCCAGCCGCACGCACTCACACCCAGCCAGCCGCACAGAGAGCCCCACACTTACTGTTAATGAACCGCGTGCACACCCAGCTTGATGACTCCAGGGATCCTAATGGCAAGAATTATTTTCAGATTCAGACTTTCTCCTAAAGCTTTCATTGATGTCAATGTGTGAACCTTCTGGTTCGTGTTCAACTCATTGTGAATCAAGTCTGAATACCTTCTGGTTCGTGTTCAACTCCCATTGTGAATCAAGTCTGAATACCTTCTGGTTCGTGTTCAACTCCCATTGTGAATCAAGTCTGAATACCTTCTGGTTCGTGTTCAACTCCCATTGTGAATCAAGTCTGAATACCTTCTGGTTCGTGTTCAACTCCCATTGTGAATCAAGTCTGAATACCTTCTGGTTCGTGTTCAACTCCCATTGTGGATCAAGTCTGAATACCTTCTGGTTCGTGTTCAACTCCCATTGTGGATCAAGTCTGAATACCTTCTGGTTCGTGTTCAACTCCCATTGTGGATCAAGTCTGAATACCTTCTGGTTCGTGTTCAACTCCCATTGTGGATCAAGTCTGAATACCTTCTGGTTTGTGTTCAACTCCCATTGTGGATCAAGTCTGAATACCTTCTGGTTCGTGTTCAACTCCCATTGTGGATCAAGTCTGAATACCTTCTGGTTCGTGTTCAACTCCCATTGTGGATCAAGTCTGAATACCTTCTGGTTCGTGTTCAACTCCCATTGTGAATCAAGTCTGAATACCTTCTGGTTCATGTTGAACTCATTGTGAATCAAGTCTGAATACCTTCTGGTTCGTGTTCAACTCCCATTGTGGATCAAGTCTGAATACCTTCTGGTTCGTGTTCAACTCCCATTGTGGATCAAGTCTGAATACCTTCTGGTTCGTGTTCAACTCCCATTGTGAATCAAGTCTGAATACCTTCTGGTTCATGTTGAACTCATTGTGAATCAAGTCTGAATACCTTCTGGTTCGTGTTCAACTCCCATTGTGGATCAAGTCTGAATACCTTCTGGTTCGTGTTCAACTCCCATTGTGGATCAAGTCTGAATACCTTCTGGTTCGTGTTCAACTCCCATTGTGAATCAAGTCTGAATACCTTCTGGTTCGTGTTCAACTCATTGTGAATCAAGTCTGAATACCTTCTGGTTCGTGTTCAACTCATTGTGAATCAAGTCTGAATACCTTCTGGTTCGTGTTCAACTCCCATTGTGAATCAAGTCTGAATACCTTCTGGTTCGTGTTCAACTCCCATTGTGGATCAAGTCTGAATACCTTCTGGTTTGTGTTCAACTCCCATTGTGGATCAAGTCTGAATACCTTCTGGTTCGTGTTCAACTCCCATTGTGGATCAAGTCTGAATACCTTCTGGTTCGTGTTCAACTCCCATTGTGGATCAAGTCTGAATACCTTCTGGTTCGTGTTCAACTCCCATTGTGGATCAAGTCTGAATACCTTCTGGTTCATGTTGAACTCATTGTGAATCAAGTCTGAATACCTTCTGGTTCGTGTTCAACTCCCATTGTGGATCAAGTCTGAATACCTTCTGGTTCGTGTTCAACTCCCATTGTGAATCAAGTCTGAATACCTTCTGGTTCGTGTTCAACTCATTGTGAATCAAGTCTGAATACCTTCTGGTTCGTGTTCAACTCATTGTGAATCAAGTCTGAATACCTTCTGGTTCGTGTTCAACTCATTGTGAATCAAGTCTGAATACCTTCTGGTTCGTGTTCAACTCATTGTGAATCAAGTCTGAATACCTTCTGGTTCATGTTCAACTCATTGTGAATCAAGTCTGAATACCTTCTGGTTCGTGTTCAACTCATTGTGAATCAAGTCTGAATACCTTCTGGTTCGTGTTCAACTCATTGTGAATCAAGTCTGAATACCTTCTGGTTCGTGTTCAACTCATTGTGAATCAAGTCTGAATACCTTCTGGTTCGTGTTCAACTCCCATTGTGAATCAAGTCTGAATACCTTCTGGTTCGTGTTCAACTCCCATTGTGGATCAAGTCTGAATACCTTCTGGTTTGTGTTCAACTCCCATTGTGGATCAAGTCTGAATACCTTCTGGTTCGTGTTCAACTCCCATTGTGGATCAAGTCTGAATACCTTCTGGTTCGTGTTCAACTCCCATTGTGGATCAAGTCTGAATACCTTCTGGTTCGTGTTCAACTCCCATTGTGGATCAAGTCTGAATACCTTCTGGTTCATGTTGAACTCATTGTGAATCAAGTCTGAATACCTTCTGGTTCGTGTTCAACTCCCATTGTGGATCAAGTCTGAATACCTTCTGGTTCGTGTTCAACTCCCATTGTGAATCAAGTCTGAATACCTTCTGGTTCGTGTTCAACTCATTGTGAATCAAGTCTGAATACCTTCTGGTTCGTGTTCAACTCATTGTGAATCAAGTCTGAATACCTTCTGGTTCGTGTTCAACTCATTGTGAATCAAGTCTGAATACCTTCTGGTTCGTGTTCAACTCATTGTGAATCAAGTCTGAATACCTTCTGGTTCATGTTCAACTCATTGTGAATCAAGTCTGAATACCTTCTGGTTCGTGTTCAACTCATTGTGAATCAAGTCTGAATACCTTCTGGTTCGTGTTCAACTCCCATTGTGAATCAAGTCTGAATACCTTCTGGTTCATGTTCAACTCCCATTGTGGATCAAGTCTGAATAACTTCTGGTTCTTGTTCAACTCATTGTGAATCTAGTCTGAATACCTTCTGGTTCATGTTCAACTCCCATTGTGAATCAAGTCTGAATACCTTCTGGTTCGTGTTCAACTCCCATTGTGGATCAAGTCTGAATACCTTCTGGTTCGTGTTCAACTCATTGTGAATCAAGTCTGAATACCTTCTGGTTCATGTTCAACTCCCATTGTGGATCAAGTCTGAATACCTTCTGGTTCGTGTTCCAACTCCAATTGTGAATCAAGTCTGAATACCTTCTGGTTCGTGTTCAACTCCCATTGTGAATCAAGTCTGAATACCTTCTGGTTCATGTTCAACTCCCATTGTGGATCAAGTCTGAATACCTTCTGGTTCATGTTCAACTCCCATTGTGAATCAAGTCTGAATACCTTCTGGTTCGTGTTCAACTCATTTTGAATCAAGTCTGATTCTGGTTCGTGTTCAACTCATTGTGAATCAATTCTGAATACCTTCTGGTTCATGTTCAACTCCCATTGTGAATCAAGTCTGAATACCTTCTGGTTCGTGTTCAACTCCCATTGTGGATCAAGTCTGAATAACTTCTGGTTCTTGTTCAACTCATTGTGAATCTAGTCTGAATACCTTCTGGTTCATGTTCAACTCCCATTGTGAATCAAGTCTGAATACCTTCTGGTTCGTGTTCAACTCCCATTGTGAATCAAGTCTGAATACCTTCTGGTTCGTGTTCAACTCCCATTGTGGATCAAGTCTGAATACCTTCTGGTTTGTGTTCAACTCCCATTGTGGATCAAGTCTGAATACCTTCTGGTTCGTGTTCAACTCCCATTGTGGATCAAGTCTGAATACCTTCTGGTTCGTGTTCAACTCCCATTGTGGATCAAGTCTGAATACCTTCTGGTTCGTGTTCAACTCCCATTGTGGATCAAGTCTGAATACCTTCTGGTTCATGTTGAACTCATTGTGAATCAAGTCTGAATACCTTCTGGTTCGTGTTCAACTCCCATTGTGGATCAAGTCTGAATACCTTCTGGTTCGTGTTCAACTCCCATTGTGAATCAAGTCTGAATACCTTCTGGTTCGTGTTCAACTCATTGTGAATCAAGTCTGAATACCTTCTGGTTCGTGTTCAACTCATTGTGAATCAAGTCTGAATACCTTCTGGTTCGTGTTCAACTCATTGTGAATCAAGTCTGAATACCTTCTGGTTCGTGTTCAACTCATTGTGAATCAAGTCTGAATACCTTCTGGTTCATGTTCAACTCATTGTGAATCAAGTCTGAATACCTTCTGGTTCGTGTTCAACTCATTGTGAATCAAGTCTGAATACCTTCTGGTTCGTGTTCAACTCCCATTGTGAATCAAGTCTGAATACCTTCTGGTTCATGTTCAACTCCCATTGTGGATCAAGTCTGAATAACTTCTGGTTCTTGTTCAACTCATTGTGAATCTAGTCTGAATACCTTCTGGTTCATGTTCAACTCCCATTGTGAATCAAGTCTGAATACCTTCTGGTTCGTGTTCAACTCCCATTGTGGATCAAGTCTGAATACCTTCTGGTTCGTGTTCAACTCATTGTGAATCAAGTCTGAATACCTTCTGGTTCATGTTCAACTCCCATTGTGGATCAAGTCTGAATACCTTCTGGTTCGTGTTCCAACTCCAATTGTGAATCAAGTCTGAATACCTTCTGGTTCGTGTTCAACTCCCATTGTGAATCAAGTCTGAATACCTTCTGGTTCATGTTCAACTCCCATTGTGGATCAAGTCTGAATACCTTCTGGTTCATGTTCAACTCCCATTGTGAATCAAGTCTGAATACCTTCTGGTTCGTGTTCAACTCATTTTGAATCAAGTCTGATTCTGGTTCGTGTTCAACTCATTGTGAATCAATTCTGAATACCTTCTGGTTCATGTTCAACTCCCATTGTGAATCAAGTCTGAATACCTTCTGGTTCGTGTTCAACTCCCATTGTGGATCAAGTCTGAATAACTTCTGGTTCTTGTTCAACTCATTGTGAATCTAGTCTGAATACCTTCTGGTTCATGTTCAACTCCCATTGTGAATCAAGTCTGAATACCTTCTGGTTCGTGTTCAACTCATTGTGAATCAAGTCTAAATATATTTATAAATATATTTTTTTTGTTGCTATATTGTCTTTGTAGAACACTGGCTAATCTTCTGGTGATGACTGATGAGTGAATTGTTGACTTGGTTCCAAAACCTAAATCATGTTTTTTTTTTTATATATATATATATATATATATATTATTAGTCTGTATGAATAATCTTATCATGTTCTGTTCTTTGGAAATAGGAAATGGATTAAAAAGCTAAAGTTGGATTCAGTTTGTTTGGGAGTTGCGGACACTACCTAAAATGGTTCTGATAACTGGCTGTTCTCAAGCACCATATGGTCCAGCTTTCAAGCCCTTATCAAAGCTTGTAGGAACTATGTTGGGTGTACATTTTCAGCTAAATTTCCTTGCATTGTGTCAGTGGAATGCTTTGTTCAACCATTGGCACTGTGCAGCCTGAACCGAACACAACCTTCCCTGACACTGATCTCACACTGACAGACCTTGGCCTTCATTTAACACTTTTCTTGAACATAATAGAGAGCGTTGTTCCTAAAGGTTTCCCTGATTAAACCCCCACATCTGTCACATGTTGTGTTGTTTTAGCCTGCATGTAGCTGATGTTACGCAGAGACAACCACAAGGTCAAGACATTGAACACACACTTTCTTTTATTCGTCCTAGATATTATTTGGTGTGTGTCCGTCAACCTGTCTTGCTGGTCATATCAAAAGCTGTCGTCTGAAATAAATAGAATTTATAGAAGGAGAAAAGACCCTCATTCCTTTGGGCCGTTCTGCCTTGTGATCTGACCTCTAACCCTTGACCTTTAACCTTGTCCCTGTTCCTCAGTGGGCGTTTGGCATGACCCTGTGGGAGTTGATGACCTTGTTGTCTAACCCGGACCTCTAACCCTTGACCTTTAACCTTGTCCCTGTTCCTCAGTGGGCGTTTGGCGTGACCCTGTGGGAGTTGATGACCTTGGGACAGACGCCCTACGTGGACATCGACCCTTTCGAGATGGCAGCCTATCTGAAGGACGGATATAGAATAGCACAGCCAATCAACTGTCCTGATGAACTGTAAGTACAATAGCACAGCCAATCAACTGTCCTGATGAACTGTAAGTACAATAGCAGAGCCAATCAACTGTCCTGATGAACTGTAAGTACAATAGCACAGCCAATCAACTGTCCTGATGAACTGTAAGTACAATAGCACAGCCAATCAACTGTCCTGATGAACTGTAAGTACAATAGCAGAGCCAATCAAACTGTCCTGATGAACTGGAACAAATGCATACAGGGCTTTTAGACTGTTTTATGTCTTAATTGAGTTTGATCATCAGTTATTTTAATTGACAATTCTATAGTTTTATTGGTTTTAAATATTTTCTGTGAACAGTATCTCATGAGAATTATCTGGCAGTTTGAATATCCAGCTTTTCCGTTAACTGTAGTGCTTCCCTTCAGAACATTGAACATCAGTTAGATATGGCCTCTTATGGCATGTTCTCCTCTCCGTTATCAATATGAGCACACGTACTGTCCAGCATGGAAAGTTCACTATAGGACCCTCCAGAGGGGGGGGGGTTGACTATTGGACACTCCGGGAGGGAGACAGCTAAATGGGTGAGTTCAACTTCCGCCGGACGCCTCACACAGGGTTCGGTGGTAGCCAGATGTTTATATCGTCCATACCGTCCTTCTCTCATCCCGGGTTTTACGGTATTACCGGCTTGCCAAAGAAACACAAAAAAGCCCATTGTGCGTCTTACCACAATGCCAACAGAATTATCACAAGTAATAGTTTCCATGGAGGCTGTAAGCTAAATATGCTAATGTGCTCAAAGATATGCAATCCAGCTCATAAAGTTATACATATATAGGTAGGAGCTACCAAATGTAATGTTTGGTGAGTTTGAACGTTTTACAAGCGAATGAACAAAGTTGGGAGACATGCATGTCTGAAGGAAGAACCGTCCTGCCTCTGGAGCAGCATGTGTACACGCAGCGTCTGGAGTCGCTAGGGCAACGGGCCAACCTGCTCTGCTCGGAGAAGAGGGAGTCGCGAGGGCAACGGGCCAACCTGCTCTGCTCGGAGAAGAGGGAGTCGCTAGGGCAACGGGCCAACCTGCTCTGCTCGGAGAAGAGGGAGTCGCTAGGGCAACGGGCCAACCTGCTCTGCTCGGAGAAGAGGAAGTCGCTAGGGCAACGGGCCAACCTGCTCTGCTCAGAAAGCTCACACAATATGATGTCCCGTCAACTTATTAATTCAGCCACTTACTTTGATAACTAGCAACTTAAGCTTAGCATTAACGCAGAATTCTGCATTTTTCACACAGGAAAAAAATATATTGTCTTTTGTAAACGCAGATCTAAAATGCTTCTTATTGTCATTTTTTTGCATCAAACAAAGTTTGTGCTTCATTTGCACTACGGATGCATCGATATGACATTTTTGGCCAATACCGATATCCAATATTTTCCCCGCCAAAAACACTGATACCGATATCCAATATTTTCCTCGCTACCAACACCGATACCGATAAACGATATTTAACATTTTTAGCTGCCTTTTTTAAGAATTCTAGTGCAGCTAAAATATCTCAAGACCTGAAGCAAGGATATGCATATTTCTGATACCATTTGAAAGGAAACACTTTTGAAGTTTGTGGAAATGTGAAATGAATGTAGGAGAATATAACATATTAGATCTGGTAGAAGAAAATACAAAGGGAAAAAAAACATTTTTTTTTTTTTTGTACCATCTTTGAAATGCAAGAGAAAGACCACAATGGCCACCAGATGGCAGCAGTGTATGTGCAAAGTTTTAGGCTGATCCAATAAACCATTGCATTTCTATTCAAAATGTTGTATCAAGACTGCCCAAATGTGTTGGTTTATTAATAAATTTTCAAGTTCACAACTGTGCCACTCTCCTCAAACAACGGTGTTCTTTCACTGTAATCGCTACTGTAATGCAGTTCGATTAACAAGAGTTTTAGTTTTCTGCCAATATCACATATGTCTTTGTCCAGGGAAATGTTCTTGTTACCTTACAACTTCATGCTAATCATATTAGCCTACGTTAGCTCAACCGTGCCGCGGGGGACCCACCAATCCTGTTGTTAAATAGTTGAAACACACACACTGACCAAAACGGTATTTTGTTGGCATTTCCCTATGTCCCCATTACCAGTAAAACATCATCAAAACCTATTTCTTTCACTAACTTGCTGTGCTGTTTTGTTGTTCATTTGTTCAGTCGTTTCATTCTCAACCAGGATTTATCTTCGGTGCGCACTGTCACTGTGTCTGTTTCCATCTTGTCCAGCTGTGTCTGTAACATTTAATGTAAACCCTGTTTGGTGTCTGCATCGAAGTAGCGGTCCTTGTACCTAGCATCCAGCATGGAGGAGAAAGAGGCTCAGAGAGAATGCCACCGACTCGCTTGTTCACAGCCTCTAGCAGAACTTTATGCAAGTTTTAACCCGACAGTCTGTGTCGGCAGTTTTGTTGAGCAGGCGCTTCAATGCCATGACAGAGGTTATCACGTCTGGGCAGACGCAGTTGATGAGCTTATTTCTCCAGTCAGTTGTTTGAATGGCGCTAGCTAGCGTGTTCATGTTCTCAAATGCCATAGAAATGGCAGCAGCGGTATGACAACCAGCACATTCTTGAGCAATACGGCTTTCCTCAGGAAATTCTCGTCGGCCCACTGTGCCGTCAGACTCCGCCTGCTCATGGGGCTGATATCGCTGGTCCAAATGTCAGTCGTGAAGCTAATAGCAGTGTGTGTCCCCCCCCCATAGCAAGTAGCTCATAGATGTGTGTTTCAACAATACTGTGTAACTCCGGTAGGGCAACATCTGAAAAACAGTGCCTACTTGGTTGTGCGTCCTGGGGCTCGAGGTGCTCGACCAGTCGGCGAAAACCAATATCATCCACGACAGAGAGAACGGTTGATTGTCGAGTCCCACGAATCCCATTATCTTGGCGTTAATGGATTTTGCCTTTGAGTTGTCTCACTGAAATTGTCTTACTCTTTCAAATTACTACTGGACTTGAACCTGTTTAGCTGTTGGAAATGGGGGTTTTTTTGGAACAAAAACTAAGTAGTCGCTGAACGTCTGGGGGTGATGCACTTTCAAATGAGTAATTAGCTTTGTGGTATTGAAAGATTTCACTTTCTCCCCTCAGGAAATAATAGCAGCACAAATGTTGCATTTCTCCTTTTTGTTATCATCATTTGAAACTTCAAAATAGATCCACACAGCAGACATTGTGGGCTAGGTTAGGAATGCTGTGTTTTTTGTGGCATCATTATGTCGTCTACCTACGTTGATATACAGGTATATGGACGTCAGCTTTGACATCGGCTTTGCGCAGTGCAGTTTTAACGAGACATTGGGCCGATGTTGCCGGGGTTTTTTTTAGCTAATATCGTCCGATTCCAATATATGCTCACCGATATATCGTGCAACTCTAATTTGCGCTTCGGCACTCGGCAAAACATTAGGAAATGTAGCTGGCTACATTGTTTCTATGATAAAAGCATTAGAAATATGATGGCTGTGCATTGTTTTGTACAGTTGCACTTTTGTTGTCGTCTGATTAAAAATGAATCTATTTTCTGCACTAATGTATTTTTTTGTGAAGGAAAAGTATAGTTGCATAGTCCCTGATCGCTACTGAAGCAAAAAAAAAAACACTGTTGCCTTTCAATGTAGAACGCAACCCCTGTCAATACAACAGCTGGACTCACCTGCTCTAGTTTTTCTCCTGTTTTGCTATTTCCAAACAAACAGCTGGACTCACCTGCTCTAGTTTTTCTCCTGCTTTTCTGGGGATCTTTATAATGTGAAACAGGTGAAATGAAGCAGATTGCATTCTTCATCTCCTAACGTATCGCTCCCGAGTGGAGCAGCGTTCTAAGGCACTGCATCTCACTACAGGCCTTGGTTCGATTCCAGGCTGTATCACAACCGGCAGTGATTGGGAGTCCCATAGGGCGGCACACAATTGGCCCAGCGTCGTCCGGGTTTGGCCGGAGTAGACCCGTCATTGTAAATACGAATTTGTTCTTAACTGACTTGCTTAGTTAAATAAAGGTATAAAAAAACATTAAATACAAGTTGAATGCAGGTATTTACTACAAATATTAAAATGCTAGGCGGCTGTTTCTCACCGTCCATTCATTACAGAGTCTTATCCACATCCTGAGACTGTCAGGGAGCTGGAGCGTGACTTTCTACTGCTGTGGATGAGCTGGCCAGGAATCACAAAGGGACATGCGGGCTTCTGTGTGCAGAATCCCAAATGGCACCCTACTCCCTATATAGTGCACTTTTGACCAAGGTCCCTTGCCTCTGACCTTTTCCACCAATACATTTCATTTTTAGAAGTAGATGAGAAAGTAGAGGGATCGAGGAAAGACAAATTGTGAAAGAACCTATGTCCACTACAAGACGAGATGGGCTCTGTTCAAAAGTAGTGCACTATATAGGGAATAGGGTGTCATAGGGTCCTGGTCTAAAGTAGTGCACTATATAGGGAATAGGGTGCCATTTGGGACGTTCATCACTTCAACACTCCATGATTTACAGTTGGATGAGCGGCCGCCAACAGGAAGTCGAGGAAAAGCTAATCAGATTGTTATTGGGGGAGCCGCTGCACACGTTTCCTTCAGAAAGACTGTTGAATTGGAATTTGTCCACCAAATAGAAGGCGTAGGAAGGGGAAGACTTGAGGCGACATTGAGGGATGCAGGACTGATAGAGTTTCTCTGTTGACCCAAGTACTGAATAGCCTCGGGACATGGGAATGGGACATTTAGAGCATATTTGACAGTCCTTATGGGGTTTGAGTCAACGTACACGGTTCACTCGCTGACCCAGCTAATTCTGTCTGTCTGTCTGTAGGTTTGCAGTGATGGCCTGTTGCTGGGCCCTGGATCCAGAGGAGAGGCCTAAGTTCCAGCAGCTGGTCCAGTGTCTGACTGAGTTTCATGCAGCGTTGGGGGCATATGTGTAAAAATCTAGCCCCAGGCTTCTGTACAGACCAGGCCCGAAGGACCAGCAGGCCCAGGAGTTACTGGACAGCACTAATCACAACGAGGAATACATTTACAAACCTTTATGCCTTGTAGAAAAGAAAGAAGACTTTCATTATTATGAGAATTTATTTTCAGAGTGAGGTTTCTATAATTTGTGCAAAAGCTTCAAACGGATACTCTTTGAGGTCGTCACATTTCCCAGCATACCTCACAAGCTTCCAGAACAGACCTCTACCCTCACTAGGAAACCTGGACCCACAAGGACGTGACCTCTTTTGGAAGAACCTAAGAAGCGTATATGTGCCAACAAGCTGTTGCCACCATTTTCCTAACAACTACACTTTTGAGGACTTGTTTGTAAAGACATTTTTTTTTCCTGTTTTTTTATTTTTATTTTTTATCTAAGAAAAGAGATGTACATTTATTGTTGTAGATCTGTGGTTTTCAGTGAGAGGATGAGTCCGCAGTAGACCAGTGAGCGGATGAGTCCGCAGTAGACCAGTGAGAGGATGAGTCCACAGTAGACCAGTGAGCGGATGAGTCTACAGAAGACCAGTGAGAGGATGAGTCCACGGTAGACCAGTGAGAGGATGAGTCCACGGTAGACCAGTGAGAGGATGAGTCCACGGTAGACCAGTGAGAGGATGAGTCCACGGTAGACCAGTGAGAGGATGAGTCCACGGTAGACCAGTGAGAGGATGAGTCCACGGTAGACCAGTGGCTTCATGTATAGTAGTAGGGAATTCACATCTTCACCTCATACACTATGTAGGGATTTTGGGCTGCAGATGTGTACTTAAAGACATGCTGGTTCACTCTGTCATGGTACGATAAACTCAAGGTTTGTACGAGAGGCCTCTAGGGGGGTGGGGGGCTGGGGTTGGAAGGCCTAAGCAGCTCTGCTGGACATATTGGACAATGACATGTGGACTGTCTCTAGTTCAACACATCTCTACTGAAGGACCTATTGAACATTGTGCCACACGTTAGTTTTCCTTAGGAGACGTGCCAATGGAGCGTTAGCATAGCTGAGGACATTGTTGTGATCTCCTCCGCATCCATTTACCCAGTAGCGTGCACCAGACTGGATGATATAGGCCTGTTACAGTACACTACATACCCAGATGGGAAATGATTGGTTTATGAGTTGTTTCCAATCATTGGGAAGCTACCCATTGTACCCCTTTTGAAAATCGCAACGATCAAGTTCACGATCAGTCATTTCCCCCAGATATTTATCTAACAGGGTTGTCGTCATGAATAATATTCTCGTGTTTTTAACTTTTGACTGTTCTGTGTCAGAACAAAACCCAGCTACCAACCACACACATTGTTTTGACAATGACAAAAGTGTGAATTTATACTCGGACACTATCCACTGTGAAAACAGAATTACGTGCCAATCTGACAACGGCATTGCTAGATCTGGTCCGAGGCGCTCCGTGCTGCTTGCTACGTGCTGCTTGCTCATGCTGAGCCTTCAGCAAACAGCAGGTAATGACCTGGACCAGAGCTACCAACATGGCCTCGTCTTAGATCTGTAGGATGTCTACAGGGATCACTGCATGTTGAATTTAAAGAGTGTTCCATCTGTAAACTGAATTCATACACACAACAAAAAAATTAAACTAATTTGTTCTGATTTGTGTGGTCTGTTTTTTTAAATGTGTGTATATATATATTTCACCTGTTCTGTTTAAAATACTAATGCCCCATATTCTCTTTATAGTACACTACTTTGGACCCATAAGGCTCTGGTCAAAAATAGTTGCACTATATACAGTTGAAGTCGATAGTTTACATACACTTAGGTTGGAGTCATTAGAACTAGTTTACAGACACTTAGGTTGGAGTCATTAGAACTAGTTTACAGACACTTAGGTTGGAGTCATTAGAACTAGTTTACAGACACTTAGGTTGGAGTCATTAGAACTAGTTTACAGACACTTAGGTTGGAGTCATTAGAACTAGTTTACATACACTTAGGTTGGAGTCATTAGGACTAGTTTACAGACACTTAGGTTGGAGTCATTAAAACTAGTTTACAGACACTTAGGTTGGAGTCATTAAAACTAGTTTACATACACTTAGGTTGGAGTCATTAGAACTAGTTTACAGACACTTAGGTTGGAGTCATTAGAACTAGTTTACATGCACTTAGGTTGGAGTCATTAAAACTAGTTTACATACACTTAGGTTGGAGTCATTAGAACTAGTTTACATACACTTAGGTTGGAGTCATTAAAACTAGTTTACAGACACTTAGGTTGGAGTCATTAAAACTAGTTTACATACACTTAGGTTGGAGTCATTAGAACTAGTTTACAGACACTTAGGTTGGAGTCATTAGAACTAGTTTACATACACTTAGGTTGGAGTCATTAGAACTAGTTTACATACACTTAGGTTGGAGTCATTAAAACTAGTTTACAGACACTTAGGTTGGAGTCATTAGAACTAGTTTACATACACTTAGGTTGGAGTCATTAGAACTAGTTTACAGACACTTAGGTTGGAGTCATTAGAACTAGTTTACAGACACTTAGGTTGGAGTCATTAGAACTAGTTTACATACACTTAGGTTGGAGTCATTAAAACTAGTTTACATACACTTAGGTTGGAGTCATTAAAACTAGTTTACATACACTTAGGTTGGAGTCATTAAAACTCGTTTTTCAACCACTCCACAAATTTCTTGTTAAACTATAGTTTTGGCAAGTTGGTTAGGACATCTACTTTGTGTATGACACAAGTACTTTTTCCAATAATTGTTTACAGACTAATTATTTCACTTATAATTATATTATATATATTAGTATATATTATTATATATATTAATTATAATTCATTGTATCACAATTCCAGTGGGTCAGAAGTTTACATACACTACACGTTCATTTGTACAAACAATAGTAGGCAAGTATAAACACCATGGGACCACGCAGCCGTCATACCGCTCAGGAAGGAGACGCGTTCTGTCTCCTAGAGATGAACGAACTTTGGTGCCAAAAGTGCAAATCAATCCCAGAACAACAGCAAAGGACCTTGTGAAGATACTGGAGGAAACGAGTACAAATGTAGCTATATCCACACCAGACTGCGGTTTCTAACTGCACGTGAGGACAAAGATTGTACATTCTGGAAAAATGTCCTCTGGTCTAATATAACTGGCCATAATGACCATCGTTATGTTTGGAGGGAAAAGGGGGAGGCTTGCAAGCCAAAGAACAGCCCGGGAGTGGCAGCATCATGTTGTGGGGGTGCTTTGCTGCAGGAGGGACTGGTGCATTTCACAAAATAGTTGGCATCATGAGGTAGGAAAATTACGTGGATATATTGAAGCAACATCTCAAGATATCAGTCAGGAAGTTAAAGCTTGGTCGCAAATGGACAATAACCCCAAGCACACTTCCAAAGTTGTGGCAAAATGGTTTAAGGACAACAAAGTCAAGGTATTGGAGAGGCCATCACAAAGCCCTGACCTCAATCCTGAAAAAGTGTGCGAGCAAGGAAGCCTACAACATGACTTAATTACCCCAGCTCTGTCAGGGGGAATGGGCCAAAATTCACCCAACTTATTGTGGGATGCTTGTGAAAAGCTACCCAAAACGTTTGACCCAAATTAAACTCAATTAGTAGTTGGTAGCATTGTTTATGCAAACTTCTGACCCAGTGGGAATGTGATAAAATAAATACAAGCGTGAAATAAATCATTCTCTCTACTATTATTCTTAAAATAAAGTGGTGATCCTAACTAACTTAAAACAGGGACTTTTTACTAGGATTAAATGTCAAGAATTGTGAAAAACTTGAGTTTAAATGTATTTGGCTAAAATGTAGGTAAACTCCCGACTTTTACAGTTAATGTGATAGGATGCCATTTGGGACAAAGTCCATAATAATGGCATCCTTGAGGAAGAAAATGGGCC
Source organism: Oncorhynchus masou masou (assembly GCF_036934945.1). Taxonomy (NCBI): domain Eukaryota; kingdom Metazoa; phylum Chordata; class Actinopteri; order Salmoniformes; family Salmonidae; genus Oncorhynchus; species Oncorhynchus masou. The sequence continues at coordinate 113,683,297 of NC_088235.1, forward strand.
AGTGCATTTAGAAATGCCAGAGCTGATTTCTGGTCCCATTTGGGACAAAGTCCTACATGTTTGCCTGTTTGTTTGAAGTGCAGGAGGAAGACATGTGCAGAGCCTGATTGGCAGGATCCTCACTGTGCTTAGGAGTTTCCTGAACATCAAAGCTATATTGTACAGTAGCATAGCAGTGCTTTCACAGTTGTACAGCCAAGAACCAATCTGAATTATAGTCACAGTAATTGATAACCACAACTTGGGCTGTGGAGGTGTTACTGGGGCCACAGAGACATAACATTTAGGGTTTATAAAGGCTCATACATACTTATAACCAGTTATTCAGCATTATAAACTGGCTGGGGTTCGAGCCCTGAATGCTGATTGGCTGTCAGCCTTGGTATATCACACCGTATACCACAGGTATGACAAAACCATTTATTTTTAATGCTCTAATTACTTTGGTAACTAGTTTATAATAGCATTGAGGCACCTCGGGGGTTTGTGGTATATGGCCAATATACTCTGCGTTGAGTCGTGTCTAAGAACAGCCCTTAGCCGTGGTATATCGGCCATATACCACACCCCCCACCCCCCCGGCCTTATTACTTCATTATACCTGCAGGCTGTGTGTTACCTATAGAACAGTTTCATTATCCAAGAATGTCACTACAAGACGAACATGTTCAGCCCAGCATTAGTTTAAACCATAGATCCCTTTTGTGCAGTTATGATTTGCTACTCTGTGTGGGTCTGAAATGGTGCCCCATTTTGCCCTCTGGGCCCTGGTTAACAGTAGTGCACTATACAAGAAACAGGGTGCTATTTGGGATGCCTCCCCTCCCCCGTATGGATCAATGTTGACATTGTGTGTTATACAGCAGGGGAACAAAGACCCATGTTTTGATTCAGCCGCCTGAGGATCAAGTCACCAACCAAGACATGTGCTACACTGTTTCAACATGGCGTAATGGAAACTTATCTGAAATCTAATTTGTGGAGGAAACCAGGTTGACAAAGCCTGAGATGCTAAACAAGACACTGACCTAATGTTTTGAGTTTTGGTCCCAAATGGCATCCTGTCCCCTATGGGGCCCTGGTGAAAAGCAGTGCACTACATAGGGAATAGGGTGCCATTTGGGATGTACATCATAAAAAAAAAGGGTTTGGTTGTTCAGAGGGGCTCAATGTGAAAATGTTGTAGGACTTACTCGCAGAACAATGTCCTCTTTAGTTTTCCAGATGCTATCTAAGCCTTTTGCATTGATGGTCAAACTTTTATTTGCAGTTTTGAAACCCCTTCCTAGAACATCCTCACCACTGTAGTAAAAATACATTGGTTGAATTTCCTCCTGCTTCTGCAGTTGTTTATGAATGGTTGATGCTACAATACCCAAACAGCTGTTGATTGGTTAGAATTTGGGCTTAAAAATTCCCGTAACTTTTCCAAAATGTCCAGGTTTTCCAGAAATCCTAGTTGGAGGATTCCTGGATGTTGGATGGAATTTTGGGGAAGTTACTTGTAGTTTGCAACCCTAGTGTGTGTGTGTGGGGGGGGGGGGGGGGCTGATCCATTTTTAGCCCGGTGGGCCTATCTACCCTGGGATCATTATCTGGGTAATAATGGCATCCTCGAGGAAGAAAATGGGCCGGTGCGTTTAGAAATGCCAGGGCTGATTTCTGGTCCCAGTCCGCCCCCAACCACCTGGTCTCTGTAACCACCTAACCCTCCCCCCATATGCAGATTTAGTACCCATTTCAGGTGCTCCTAGTCCGCCCCCAACCACCTGGTCTCTGTAACCACCTAACCCTCCCCCCATATGCAGATTTAGTACCCATTTCAGGTGCTCCTAGTCCGCCCCCAACCACCTGGTCTCTGTAACCACCTAACCCTCCCCCCATATGCAGATTTAGTACCCATTTCAGGTGCTCCCAGTCCGCCCCCAACCACCTGGTCTCTGTAACCACCTAACCCTCCCCCCATATGCAGATTTAGTACCCATTTCAGGTGCTCCTAGTCCGCCCCCAACCACCTGGTCTCTGTAACCACCTAACCCTCCCCCCATATGCAGATTTAGTACCCATTTCAGGTGCTCCCAGTCCGCCCCCAACCACCTGGTCTCTGTAACCACCTAACCCTCCCCCCATATGCAGATTTAGTACCCATTTCAGGTGCTCCCAGTCCGCCCCCAACCACCTGGTCTCTGTAACCACCTAACCCTCCCCCCATATGCAGATTTAGTACCCATTTCAGGTGCTCCCAGTCCGCCCCCAACCACCTGGTCTCTGTAACCACCTAACCCTCCCCCCATATGCAGATTTAGTACCCATTTCAGGTGCTCCTAGTCCGCCCCCAACCACCTGGTCTCTGTAACCACCTAACCCTCCCCCCATATGCAGATTTAGTACCCATTTCAGGTGCTCCCAGTCCGCCCCCAACCACCTGGTCTCTGTAACCACCGAACCCTCCCCCATCTGCAGATTTAGTACCCATTTCAGGTGCTCCTAGTCCGCCCCTAACCCCCCCGCCAATATGCAGATTTATTGCCCATTTCAGGTGGTCTCAGTCCACCCCTAACCCCCCCCCCCCCCCAATATGCAGATTTATTGCCCATTTCAGGTGGTCCCAGTAATACCATTAGCACCATCACTACCAATGGGTCAGGCGAGGTCATGTGAATGCCTGTCAACCTCCCAGCGTACGTTGACAAAATGTGTTGTGGTGTTGATTTATTGTAGTCCATTTATGCTTCCCCTTTCTTTCCAGGGTTGATCTTTAATGGTTCCCACTGTGTGTTCAGCTGCTAAGTCTTGAACCGGCTTTGATGGAATAATGACACCTTTTTGAAAGACTTGATTTATCAGCAGAACGCCTATTACCTCCTGTTGGATGTGTGTCAAGGAGGGAGGGAGGGTGTGAAGGAGGGAGGGAGGGCGTGAAGGAGGGAGGGAGGGTGTGAAGGAGGGAGGGTGTGAGGAGGGAGGGAGGGCGTGAGGTGAGGAGGGAGGGGGTGAAGGAGGGAGGGAGGGTGTGAAGGAGGGAGGGAGGGTGTGAAGGAGGGAGGGAGGGTGTGAAGGAGGGAGGGAGGGTGTGAAGGAGGGAGGGAGGGTGTGAGGAGAGGAGGGAGAGTGTCAAGGAGGGAGGGAGGGTGTGAAGGAGGGAGGGAGGGTGTGAAGGAGGGAGGGAGGGTGTGAGGAGGGAGGGAGGGTGTGAGGAGAGGAGGGAGGGGGCGTGAGGAGAGGAGGGAGGGCGTGAGGAGAGGAGGGAGGGTGTCAAGGAGGGAGGGAGGGTGTGAGGGAGAGGAGGGAGGGTGTCAAGGAGGGAGGGAGGGCGTGAAGGAGGGAGGGAGGGTGTGAAGGAGGGAGGGAGGGGGCGTGAAGGAGGGAGGGAGGGTGTGAAGGAAGGAGGGAGGACGTGAAGGAGGGAGGGAGGGTGTGAAGGAGGGAGGGAGGGTGTGAAGGAGGGAGGGAGGGTGTGAAGGAGGGAGGGAGGGCGTGAAGGAGGGAGGGAGGGTGTCAAGGAGGGAGGGAGGGTGTGAAGGAGAGGAGGGAGGGTGTGAAGGAGGGAGGGAGGGTGTGAGGGAGAGGAGGGAGGGTGTGAGGGAGAGGAGGGAGGGGCGTGAGGAGAGGAGGGAGGGCGTGAGGAGAGGAGGGAGGGTGTCAAGGAGGGAGGGAGGGTGTCAAGGAGGGAGGGAGGGTGTGAAGGAGGGAGGGAGGGGGCGTGAGGGAGAGGAGGGAGGGTGTGAAGGAGGGAGGGAGGGTGTCAAGGAGGGAGGGAGGGTGTGAAGGAGAGGAGGGAGGGTGTGAAGGAGGGAGGGAGGGTGTGAAGGAGGGAGGGAGGGTGTGAGGAGAGGAGGGAGGGCATGAGGAGAGGAGGGAGGGCGTGAGGAGAGGAGGGAGGGTGTCAAGGAGGGAGGGAGGGTGTGAAGGAGGGAGGGAGGGCGTGAGGGGAGAGGAGGGAGGGTGTGAAGGAGGGAGGGAGGGAGGGTGTCAAGGAGGGAGGGAGGGTGTGAAGGAGAGGAGGGAGGGTGTGAAGGAGGGAGGGAGGGTGTGAGGAGAGGAGGGAGGGCGTGAGGGAGAGGAGGGAGGGCGTGAGGAGAGGAGGGAGGGCGTGAGGAGAGGAGGGAGGGTGTCAAGGAGGGAGGGAGGGTGTCAAGGAGGGAGGGAGGGTGTGAAGGAGAGAGGGAGGGCGTGAGGAGAGGAGGGAGGGCGTGAGGAGAGGAGGGAGGGCGTGAGGAGAGGAGGGAGGGTGTGAAGGAGAGGAGGGAGGGCGTGAGGAGAGGAGGGAGGGTGTGAAGGAGAGGAGGGAGGGTGTGAAGGAGGGAGGGAGGGTGTGAAGGAGGGAGGGAGGGTGTGAAGGAGGGAGGGGGGGCGTGAGGGAGGAGGGAGGGAGGGTGTGAAGGAGAGGAGGGAGGGCGTGAGGAGAGGAGGGAGGGCGTGAGGAGAGGAGGGAGGGTGTGAAGGAGGGAGGGAGGGTGTGAGGAGAGGAGGGAGGGTGTGAGGAGAGGAGGGAGGGCGTGAGGAGAGGAGGGAGGGCGTGAGGAGAGGAGGGAGGGTGTGAAGGAGGGAGGGAGGGTGTGAAGGAGGGAGGGAGGGCGTGAGGAGCGGAGGGAGGGCGTGAGGAGAGGAGGGAGGGCGTGAGGAGAGGAGGGAGGGCGTGAGGAGAGGAGGGAGGGCGTGAGGAGAGGAGGGAGGGTGTGAAGGAGAGAGGGAGGGCGTGAGGAGAGGAGGGAGGGCGTGAGGAGAGGAGGGAGGGCGTGAGGAGAGGAGGGAGGGCGTGAGGAGAGGAGGGAGGGCGTGAGGAGAGGAGGGAGGGCGTGAGGAGAGGAGGGTGTGTGTTCCTGCGTCTGTCTCAGATTCACGGCGAAGTATCAGAAGAGTAACTTCCCCAATTCGTCATTCACATTGATGACGGGAGGTAAAAAATGTAGCAGATCGGTGATACTTGTCTGTCAGCGGTAGACTCAGACTTTTCCCTGTGTGTCAGATCTGCAACAGGCAAGATGAGTATCAATGGTTATAAAATAACCTACTGTCAAAACTGTTTTTAAATGCTGAACTGTAAATGTAGAAAATCAAAAAGCAAGGAACTTTTGTTGGATTGTCAATTTAAAAAAAGTTTAAACTGAACTATACTTCCATTTCAAAAACATATCAAAACATTGAATCGGTTTGTTTATGAATAATTTATTAAATATTTGTCCAAAACAATTACATAAGACATTTCTTATTGTTGAATAAAAACAATCACCACGCTGCCGCAT